>NW_027070470.1:70444-95565 GCF_002906115.3 Quercus suber
TATGCCGAAGCATACAGGTGTCATATTATGATTGGCGGGCAATAGTGGTGAGATGGTTATTTATGCCTTTCTCTTAGGATTTTCTAGTCCTACCCGTCAAAAAGAGTGATATGAGTGTTAAGCTTTAAGAGATAACCTAATCTTACTCATCACAAACAAGAGCCACAAAGCTCACTTGCTTAGTTGTGCATAGAGATGCTCATCTAAGTTACAAGAGATACAAAGTTTAGAAAACTTTGTTTCATTGGTCATCCAAGGTACACAAGTACCAAAGTACACATAACACACACTGTTTTTGTATTTTTCTGATTTTTCAATTTTTTTTTTTCAAAAACAAAATAAACAAAATTGAAAGTAAACACACAAAACATGTTAACAAAGCAAAGTAAAAACTAGACTGACTCAACAGAAAAACAAAACACACAAGCAATGCAACAAACAGAAAAACAAGAAGGGAAAAGAAAGTGATCAAATCACTTAAAGTCCTTTTTCTTCCACACCTTGGAAGAGCCTTTCCTTTGATTGAATCCTTGAACTGGCGGTGAGGGGGAAGAATTTAAACGTTCAAGTTCGAAAGGTACATGAGGGTTTTCAGAAGATCTCCAAAAGGAGCAAGAGAGGATTAAAGCTGATTTTGGCTTCCAGATACTATCATGCCATTGCTCTGTTGAGTGGCTAACCACTTATAGCAATTTGGTCTAGTGTGACCGACAGCTCCACAATGATGACAGAGATGCTGCTTCTTTTGTTTAGGCTTTTGAGAATTAGCCTTTTTAGCCCTAGGGTTTTGAACATTTTTCTTATCTTGCTTAGGGGGTGCTCCTAAAATAGATTTACCCTTGTCTAAGTTCTCACTAGCTAATTCAGTTTTAACATTAATATTCTCAATTTTAGTGTTATTAGCAGGAGGAACAAAAATAGTATTGCTAGTAGAAGTAGTATTAGAGAAAGAGAGACCATACCCCAAACCAGTTCAATCCGAAGCAGGTTTCTGATTGCTAAGCATCTCATCAAGCTTTGCATTTGAAGTCCTCTCTAGTTGAGCTCTTACTTGAACCAGCTCCACTTCAAGCTTCTTGGTCTTCTCAGTCAAAAAGTTGTTTTCAAATCTCAGTGCTCCAATAGTTTGATTCGCCTCATCAAACTTTGTGGACAACTCTTCACGTTCAAGTTCCACATCACTGAGCTTCTTGGTGGCTAGCCTATATAATTTCTCATGCTTTTCAGAGAGCTTGTACAGCTTCTCATAGGCTGAATGGATATCATCTTGATCATCCATCTTCTCAAATTTTGACTCCACCAGTTCTTCTTCTTCATCCACTTCTTCAACAATCCCTTCAGTAGGATTGACTGTGGCAGTGAAGGCATTTAAGATTCCGTCATCCTCATTGTCAGAATCATCTTCAGGCTTAGTGTCACTTAGAGTTGCAGCAAGTGCCTTGCTTTTCCCAATGCTCTTGAGATATGTAGGACACTCATGTTTCATGTGTCCGAATCCATGACACCCAAAGCACTTTGGTCCTGCAGGAACAGTGTACTGACCGCCATCCTTAGCATCCTTCTTCCCTTTGTCTTGGCTTTTAAATTAAGAAGAACTGAACTGCCTACGGTCCTTGTCGAAGCTCCTTCCATTGGCATTCTTTATAAACTTCTTAAATTGCTAGGTGATGTAGGACTTCATCTTGGAATCTTCATCATCGAAAGACTCATCTGTATCACTGCTCTTTGCCTTCATGGCCATGCTTTTGCCTTTACTTGACTTGCCAATCCTAGATAACCCTATCTCATAGGTTTGCAAGTTTCCAACCAGCTCAGTTAAAGGAATCTTGTCAATGTCCTTTGATTCCTCTATCACCGTAATCTTGGCATGGAATCTCTCAGGTAGAGATCTGAGCACCTTTCTTACAATCTTGGGTTCAGGGATGGTTTCCCCAAGATTGAAGGCTGAGTTCACTATGTGCTTGAGCTTGGCATAGAACTCATCAAACGACTCATCCTCCTCCATCTTAATTTCTTCAAAGCTAGTAGTGAGCCTCTGAATCTTTGAATCTTTGACAGCCTTTGTTCCTTCATAGGTTGTCTGAACGATGGACCAAGCCTCCTTAGCAGTTTCAGTTGAGGATATTTTTTTGAACCCCTCATTGGTGACTGCGCTAAATAGGGCATTTATCGCTCTGCTATTGAAGTTTGCCGCCTTGATCTTAGCATCATCCTAATCGGCCAGTTCTTCTTTTGGCTTAGTCCAACCAATCTCTACAGCTTGCCACACATTTTCATCTAAAGACTGCAAGAAAGCTCTCATGCGTACTTTCCAATATGCATAGTTAGTGCCATCAAATAAAGGAGGCATAATTAAAGATTGTCCTCTATCCATGACAAGCAGGGGTCAATGGATCAACACAGCAAAGATTAAACCCTAATCAAAGTGTGCCTGCTCTGATACCACTTAATAGGCCACAATCTGAACGACCCCTTGTGATTAACTCTAATTAATTAATTAGCCAAGTTCTTAATTAATCAATTAATCATGCAATTTCTTGGAAGCACAAACAAATCACCAAAAACTAAATATGCAGCGGAAATTAAATAACACGGTGATTTGTTTACGAATGGGGAAAAACCTCGCGGCAAAAACCCCACCGGGTGGTTTTGAGGTCACCACTCCCGAAACTCCACTATTATCAAATCAAGCGGTTACAAGTAAAGGAATCTCAAGTACCTTACCAACCTACAGTTGAACCCTTACCCCAATACCCAATTGGAGTTGATCTGTAGCGACAGTTCCCACCTTTGATGCATGGCTCCCAAGTACGTGACTAACCAATGCGCGGATCCCAGTACGCGACTTCAGAACACCAACTAAGGAAGAAAGGTTGGCTGCAAAGTTCTTCAGTTCATCCTTTATGATGAATAGCAGGAAGATGCTTGGTTACAAAACCCTACGGTGCAAATACACAGCAACTTCTTGAAGGAAGATGAACTAGGTCAAGAATTTCGTCTTTTGATCACAATTTGCTTGAACAAGGATTGCTCAATGATTTTGCAACTTGTGTCACACTTGACGGCTCTTAAAATAATTCTTTTATATGTTTAGGGTTAGAAGAAAAGAAGGCCCAAAAACATATTCACGGATCCCAAGAAAATCGGGTTGGAAATCTGAGTTTTTAAATCTCGATAGATAGCAGGTGTCAAGGTAGCTGTCAAGCAGGTGTCGAGCTTTAATGAAATTGCACTTCAGCTTGCTTTTTCTTGGACAAACTTGATGACTTCAACACTTGACCTTGAAACCTTGTTTCTTGAAGTATTAAAAACACCTAGAACTACCCAATTACAAGTAGAGTGCGTTTTGTCAAAGGATTAGCCAACTTACATGAATAAGTGACATATGTTCTTAACAAGTGAAAACATATATGTCCTAACACCTTTAGAAAGAGATCTGATGACTCATTCTTGCAATGGGTAAATTACAAAGTTGGTCCCTATCCTTTACAACATATTTTAATTTGAAACCCTAACCTTTCAATTGTGTCAATTTGGTCCTTAACCTTTTCAGTATCATGTCAATTTGGTGCAATGGCGGAGCCAAGATTTAAGTTGAGGGGGGGGGGAGGGGAATTTGCATATGATGTATGCACTTTCACAAAGGAAAAAAATAAGTCAAATATTATTATTAAGGACATATTTTATGTAATTAACTAATCTTTTGACAAAATACACTTTACTTATAATCGGGTAGATCTAAGATAAGTTTAGTACTTCAAGAAACATGTTGTTCAAGCCAAGTATTAAAGCCACAAATATTGGACCAAGAAACAAGTGAAAAAAAGTTGTTCATTAAAGCTCGACAAATACCTTGACAAAAATAGTATTTATCAAAACTTAAGAACAAAGCTCAACAAAAGATGAATCTGTCGAGATCTACTAAATCAAAATTTCCAAATTTGATTTTTGGCTTATGCTGACATGTATGTGTAAGGTTTCTTTTCTCACAGCCCTAGACATATATAAGGCTTATTTTAAAGGCCATTATACATAGAAAACACATGTAGAAAGTGACCTAGTGTCTTACTTTCTTTGCAAGAAGTTGCTGTATCTTTTGCGCCTTAGGGTTTTGTTACCAAGTACTTCTTGATCTTCATTGTTGATGAAGTGAAGAACTTTGCAAGCAACAACATCTTCAAGTTGCTGGAGTTAGTCACGTACCGGGATCCATGCAAAAGGGTGGCATTCATGTATTGAAGAGTTCTGACGTTCTGAAGCAGTAGAAGGTTTCTACTATAAGTTCATCTACAGGAATTGTAAAGTCTAGGGACAAAGGTTTTGTACTAGATCTAAAACTTCTCTTTACTATAGTGAATTTCTTTTTGGGACGGTTTCCCCCCTAGTTTTTTACTATGAAACTAGTTTGTTTCATTAGTTTTCCAAAGTCATCATATCTTGTCTTATTTACTATTCCGTGGTACATGATATTGACATAATATTGATATTTGTTTGCTTTAACAAGGTTTATTCATAATAAATCTAATTAAGAACTTGGGTTTAAAACTTGTTAATTTTATCAACTGAGGTCTAAATTTCCCAACAATTATAATAGCTAAGTACGAAGGAGTTTTATCAGGGTTTGTGATGGATTGTGGCTTTCCAAGCGGTGCACTTTGCTTTCCAAGTTGGTATTCAATACTGCATTTTTTAAGGGATTGATCAGGGCCTTTTTGTTAAAATACAGTTATGTGTAAGGCATGCTAGTGGAGGACTTGTGGTTACTTATTTATTCACTTAGAAAGTAGAGTTATGCTCTGTTTCAAGGCTAAAGAAACAAAGTGGAGTTTTAGTTAGCTAAATTATCATTAAGCGTGATTGATTAGAGCTTTTGGTTAGATGAAATTCCTCACAGGATAAGGAAGATCTTTGATCTAGATTGCTATTTCTATCAAAAGAAAAAAATAAGTTAGGGTTTTTAATAAGCATTAGCTATGAAACTAAGGGTTTCTTTTGGGCAAGCCAGGGGGGCAGCTGCCACCCCTGGACCCCTTTTGGCTCCGCCTCTAATTTGGTCATTGCTGTTATCACTTGGATAGAATAAACTGATGTGTCAAAAGGAATAATGAGAAATTATTTCTCATGTCACATCAATAGACAACTATACCGCCCTATTAGGTTTTTATTTTTTTTTTATTTTTTTTTAAACCAAATTAAATCTAAGACATGTAACAACCAAAATTCCCAACTCATCTCTCTCTCTCTCTCTCTCTCTCTCTCTCTCTCTCTCTCTCTCTCATTAGTTAACAAGAGTTTTCACTCTTTGGGCAACAAAATTTTCCAATTTTTTTGAATTTTGAATCAAATATTTTAAAGAAGAATCAATTTATTGTGTATTTGTTTCCCTTTGTATTATTATTATTTTTTTTGACAAACAAAAACAGTAAAGGAGAACATTAGACACTTTACAAGAATAGAGAACTAAAAGTAGGAGAGGCAAAATGAAAAGAAAAAAGGAAGAAAAATAAATGCATGAAAATAGCTAAAAATTATGGGGTTCCACTTTTAGGTGCACAAAATTTTATCTACTGCTTCAACTTCCTTCTGCATTTCTTGAAATATTATTTCTAGCCCTGGCACAACTCGATCAATATCGTAGACTGTGGAACATCCCTGATAGCACTTCTAGATCTTCAAAAACAGCCAAAGTCTCCTAGCCTAGTTTTTGTTTATGGTGTAATATATTACAAATCCTATCCACCTGTAAAAGAATTAAAGCTTCTCTATAGTGTTTCCTCCAAATCTCATAAAAAGCCTCTGCAATAGTATCCAGATTTTAACGGGCTAGAGAAATACCCATGTAAAACTTGAGGATGAGGGTGAAGAGATGAAAATGGGTTTGATTGGTGGTGATGAGAGAGAGAGAGAGAGAGAGAGATGAGTTAGGGATTTTAGAGATTTGGTTGTCACATGTCAAATTTAATTTGGTTTTTTAGAAAAAATAAAAACCTAACGTGGCAGTATAGTTGGCTGCTAATGTGGCATAAAAATAATTTTTATTATTTCATTTGACACATCAACTTTTTTTTTTTTCATTGAATTAATAATGATAAGGATCAAATTGACACGACACTGAGAAGGTTAAGGACCAAATTGACACAATTGAAAAATTATGGACCAAATTAAAATATAGTTGTGAGAGATCGCAAAACTTCTCTATGAGAAAGGGTGCTCTCAAAAAAGAAATTTGGGTGCTTGTTTAAGGTACCTCTTTTTTTGGGTAAGTGGTGTGAAGTCGCCACTTATTTTTTTTATACAAAAAAAAAAAAAAATTAAATACAACTTTACATGATTAAATGTTCCATTATCATTGCACTACAAAAAACGCGAGCTATAGCCGCATTTTTTGAGCCGCGTTTACGAAAAACACGGCTATAGCTAACATATAGCCGCGTTTCTAAGAAACGCAGCTAAAGCCTCAACCTATAGCTACGTTTTTCAAAAAACGCGACTATAGCCAACATATAGCTGCGTTTTTAAAACGCGGCTATAGGTCCAGCCGACTAAAACGCGGCTATAGCTAATCTTTAGCCATATTTTAGAACGCAGCTAAATGTAAGCTATAGCCGCGTTTCTCAAAACCGCAGCTACAGGTCCAGTCGAATAACCTGAAGCTACGTTTTATAAAAACCGCGGCTTACTCACCCTTTAGTGACGTTACCTATAGCCGCGTTTTATGAAAACACAGCTATAGGTCCAACATAATAAATATTTCACTGACCTATAGTTAGGTAACCCTTTTGTGACGTTATCTATAGCTGCGTTTTTCGAAAACACAGCTATAGGATAACCTGAAGCTGCGTTTTGAAATGCGGCTTAGGTCACCCTTTAGTGACATGACCTATAGCCACGTTTTGTAACAACAACAACCAAAAAAAAAAATTTTAAAAAGCTTTCGACATGCCCCCCCTTTCCCACCTACTTCCCCACCTACCCCCACTTTCTTATTTTCTTATTTCTCCTTCTTTCTTTTTTCTCTCTTCATTCTTCACTTAAGGTTCTTCTTTCTCTCTTCATTCCTCCGTAAGTTCTTTCTTCCTTTTTTTTTTTTTCTTCCTTCCTCACCTCTGGGTAACTCTCTTTTTTTTTTTTTTTTTTTTTTTTTTTTTTTTTTATTTTTTTCTTCATCTCAAGCACACTGATTTGTCAGTAGATCTAGCCTTTTTTTTTTTTTTTTGGTTATTTTATGTTTAGTTAGTAAGAAAATGGAGGAGATGCTATTGTGGATCTGTGCTTGAATTTGTGCTATTGTGTTGCTGATATTGTGATTACGTTGTGGATCTGTGCTTGATTGCTGATATTGTGATATTGTGTTGCTGATCTGTGCTTAAATTTGTGCTAGTAAGAAAATGGGTTTGTGTTCTTATATTTAGGAGCACGTTGTGTTTGATTTTGAATTTTTGGGTTTGTGTTTGATTTTTAATTTTTTGGGTTTGTTTGTATTGTGAATATGTTGTGTTTGATTTTGAATTTTCTGGGTTTGTGTTTGATTTTGAATTTTTTGGGTGTGTTTGTATTGTGAGTATGTTATGTTTAATTTTGAATTTTTTGTGTTTTATTTTGAATTTTTTGGATTTGTGATTAATTTTGATTTTTTTTATTTGAATTTTGAATTTTCTGGGAAAAAAAAAAAGAATTTTGTTTTTTTTGTTTTTAGTAAAACCTATAGCCGCGTTTTAAATGCAGCTCAAAGCGGGCTATAGCCGCGTTTTTCAAAAACACAGCTATAGGCCCCAATATATCCTACCGGGTTAAAAACGCAGCTTCAGGTCTGACATTTAGCCACGTTTTTGAAAAACATAGCCATAGACCTATTGATGCGGTGTTTAGGCCATGTTTGTAAACACAGCTATAGGAAACATGGCTCTATCCTATAGCTGCGTTTTTGGGGTCTATAGCTGCGTTTTTCAAACGCGGCTAAAGACCCTTTTTTTTTTTGTAGTGTTGACTGAATAGAAAAAGTGCAAACTTGATAAATTGAGTATTACATGGCTTTAGGTCCTAGTTACAAACTCCCAAAGATACATGGCTATTTGTCCTAGTTACAATCTACCTAAAATAAAAACAAGGATAAAGCCTAGGTCTACCTATCCAAAGACACTAAATTCAGAGGCTACGTTACGAAATGGGAAGGTGTTAGGCACCCATTCCATCTAGATAGAGTCTGGTCTTCTAGACTCTCACGACCAATGTACTCCTTTAAGCATGATATGAATGATATGTTGCACACATGAGACACTTAACCAAACTAAGTCACAGAAATCTATTTATGAACGTGTCCTTTCCCTTTAAAAAAAAAAAAAGAAAAAAAATTCAGATCTGTTTTTTGTGGATAAAAAAAAAATGATTTGATTCATAAAACAATTAGATCCATTTTGGAATAAGTAAAAAGATAGTTTTGGGTGAAGAAAAAGCATATCTGTTTTATTAAGTAAAACAAGGGCTTTTTACTAAAAAATATCAATAAAAAATTGGTTTTTGATTTGTACGTAAAAAAATTAAAAAAAATTAAAAAAAATCAGATTTTTTGTAATAAAAAATTTAGATTTGTAGAAAACCTTTAAAAAAAAAATCAGATCTGTTTTTGTGAATAAATATAAAAAAAATAAATAAATAAAAAATAATCCTTTTTAGAAGGGAACTACACTCATGAAATAAACCTATGCTACTTGCATCAAACAAAACAAACAAAACATCACTACTCATGACTTTCTTTTTTTATTTCAAAATCTGCTATGTTTAAAAATTCAGATCTACATCTAAAGAAGATATAGATCAATTTTTAAACAAAAAAAAAAAAAAATCAGATTTGCATCTAAGGAAGATACAAATCAGTTTTTCATTTTGAAAAATTCAAATTTGCAACTAAGGAAGATACAAATCAATTTTTATGTTAAAAAAAAAAATTCATATTTGCACCTAAAGAAGATACAAATCAGTTTTCATGTTAGAAAAAATTTAGATTTGCATCTAAGGAAGATACAAATCTTTTTTTGGTTTTTGAAAAATTCAGATTTGCATATAAGGAAGATACAAACTTTTTTTTTTTTTTTGAAAAATTCAGATTTGCATCTAAGGAAGATACAAATCAATTTTTGGTTTTGAAAAAGATGTGATAATAAGCAGATTTTTGAAACTCAAAAAGGTAAATCATGACAACAAAACATCAAGAACACATTTCAACAAAAAAAATATTGACAATACATGGTATGAGCATTAGAAATTAAAAGAATATTTACTTATGCATCACTAAAGTAAAAGAAATAGAAGAAAAAGGGTAAAGAGAGAACCACCTCTTGAATGGAAGTACTCTTCTTCTTGAAGGAATATTTTAGAGTTCAAAGAAATTTATTCAATTATCTTTGAAACCTAAAACACCTTACTTAAAAAAAAGAAATTCTTAAGGCTAGACACTACAAGAAATTTGTACTATTGCGGTCGGTTTTTTGTGGCGGGTGCAAAAACTGCCGCTATATGTCGCATATTGCGGCGTTTTTTCGGATCGCTACAATAGTTCTAATCTTTTGCGGCGCACTACAACGGAGGTACATATAACCATCGCAATATATGTGTTTCAATGGCGTTTACTTAGATATAATGGTGCTCCAAAAACCTACCGCAATAAATATAGCATTTTGTGGGGATACTATAGCAGCGGTATAGAAAATCGCTACAATATGTAAGTTGTAGTGGCACTTTTTCTTAGTTATAGCGACAAGTTAGACCGTTGCAATAGACTTTTAAATTTCCTTCTTCCCACTTAGGTTTTCACTTTAGCACCATTAGCCCCAAAACCTCACTCTCTCAAAATCTCGTCACTCACAAACCAAGCTTTAACTCTCACAAAACCAACTTTGACTAAATTTTGACCACACCTTTCTCTAAATCCAACCGTTTAATTGTGATCATAATTTACCAAAATGAACCTTTCATTACACTCTTTAAATCCAATAGTTAGATTTCAAATCTAAGAATGGCACGTGATGGACATATATTGTGTACCTATATGGCTATATATATTCTTTCAATTTGACCATCCAATTGATCTCAAATTTTACCAACACCAATATGTCACCATACTTTTCAATCCTAATGATCAAGATTTGAACATGAATTTCACCAAGTCTAGTGGTATCAGGACCATCTATTAAGTTTGATCGGGCTTGACCAACTTTGACCACACCTTTCTCTAAATTCAACCGTTTAATTGTGACCATAATTTACCAGAATAAACCTTTCATTTCACTTTTCAAATCCAACGGTTAGATTTCAAATCTAAGTGTGGCATGTGATGGACATGTGCTGTGTACCTATATGACTATATATATTCTCTCAATCTAACCGTCCAATTGGCCTCAAATTTCACCAATATCAATATGTCACCATACTCTTCAACTAATGATCAAGATTTGAATATGAATTTCACCAAATTCAATGGTATCGGGACCATCTATTAAGTTTGATCGAGTTTAACCAACTTTGACTAAACTTTGACCACGCATTTGTACCCATTTGTTTAAGCTTTTAAAAGCCAAAATGCACTTTTTGAGAGCAAAAATGAAAGTCAGGCATTTGGTAATGTTTCAAAACATGCTTTCTCCAAAAAGCTACTTTTTGAAATGCAAAGAATTGAGCCAAAATGTGCAGACGGGTTTGAGGAGCTTTTGCAAACGCAAAAGCACTTTTGATCAATATTACCGTTGAAAATGCAAGAAATAACCCAAGTAACCCTCATCTCACTAACCACAAAATACACTGAAAACTAAAAATACAAACACAGAAAATAATTGCTACAATATGTCGGAACCTCCACTGCCAATCTCACTCTCAACAACTCGATCTGAATCTTCCGACATGGTTGAGGTTGAGTAACAAGGAGGAGCTTTGATGCATCAATCTGACTTCAATTCCCATTTGGTTTTGGGGTTACGAAGAGAGAGAGGAATTAAAAAATTTTGGTGAAATTAAGAGAAATTACCTGTGAAGATCAAGGTGAAGAAGTGCGTGGGTGTGGGCTGTGTGTGGTTGAATTTAGAGAAAAAGAAAAGAATAAAGAAGATCAAGGTGAAGAAGTGTGTGGGTGTGGGCTGTGTGGTTGAATGTGTAGAGGATGGTAGAGAAAGAGAAAAAGAAAGAAGACAAAAGGTAGTCTGGTGAAGTTGAAAAGCATAAAGAAAAGTCAAAAGTGAAGATAAGGAGAAGGTAAAGAATACGTTTGTGGATTAGAAAAATAAAAAGGAAAAAAAATATAAATAAATTTGTGGATGAAAGAAAAAGAGATAAAGAGAAAAATAAAATAAAGAGTAAGAAATTAAAACTAAAAAATGCTACTATAAAATTTTCATAATAAATCGTAAGTGGTGGGTTTTTACTAGCTAATACTAGTGAAAAATAATAATTTAAGATTATTATTATTATTATTATTATTATTATTATTATTATTAAGTTGTTTTTTTTTTTTTTTTGAGTAAGTATTATTAAGTAGTTTATTTAAGTATGAAACAAAGTCCCTTATATATACATTGTCATTTTTTGTAATTTACAACTCAAATTGCCAGTAAGTATTATTAAGTAGTTTATTTAAGTATGAAACAAACTCCCTTATATATACATTGTCATTTTTTGTAATTTACAACTCAAATTGCCATTTTTATAAATGCTAGCCAAACACTTAGTTTTTTCAAAAATCACTTTTTAACAGCTTTTACCAAACACTCATCTTTTTAAAAGCTCAATTTTATACTGCATTTTTTAAAACCCCCACTTTTTCAAAAACCTCAGTTTCAAAAAGCTGAACCAGACTCACCATTTCTCTAAATCTAATCATTTAATTGTGACCATAATTTACTAGAATTAACCTTTCATTATACTCTTCAAATCTAATGGTTAGATTTAAAATCTAAGTATGGCGCATGATGGACATGTGCTGTGTACTTGTATGGTTATGTTTACTCAATCTGACTATCCAATTGATCTCAAATTTCACCAACACTAGTATGTCACCATACTCTTCAATCCTATTTATCAAGATTTGAATATGAATTTCACCAAGTCCAGTGGTTTTGGGACCATCTATTAAATTTGACCAACTTTGACCAACTTTGACTAAACTTTGACCGCGTCTTTCTCTAAATCCAATTGTTTAATTGTAACCATAATTTACCAAAATTAACCTTTCATTATACTCTTCAAATCCAACGATTAGATTTCAAATCTAAGGATGGTGCATGATGGACATGTGTTGTATACTTATATGGTTATGTTCCCTCAATCTGACCATCTAATTTGTCATATATTTTTTTTTTAAGTAAACCTAGTGAGTCACATATTAAAATTCTTAAATAAATTTAATAATAGCTCTAATCATTTTTTTTTTAATTTTTAATAAGATAGAACGTGTGATAATTTTTGTTGTGTAGTATTTTTTTTTTTTTTTGAGAAAGTTGCGTGGTGATTTTTATTGAGTATATGTGATTTTTATTAATATTTTGCACTCATTAACTCAGATATATAGATGTGTTTGATTCATGTACAATTACAAAATGCATGAAAAAATGGTAATTGCTAGTCAAAAATTGTAATTAATTAAAATTGTCTCCTTTTATTTTTATTTTTTCCTCAAAATAAATCTATCTTCTTTTATTGTTCCCACCCAAAATTTCCCAAAAATTTGTTTCCCTCCTAACATGTTTCACTTAGCTTTTTCCCCCTAAAGCCAAAATCTGACTTTTTACTTAGGTTTTTTTCCCCCAAAATTTGTTTCTCTTTCTCTAATCCGTCACTCTTCTTCTCTCTTTCTCTCCATCCTCACCGACCATCCTCACTAGCTGCCCCCACCACTGGAATACAGAAAACTCAAAGATCAAGTACCTTTCTTTCCCTCTGATTCACTCATATCCTTTATACCCATCAATTTTATAAATTTTTTTTTTTTGTAGGAAGAAGATGAAAATGGTGGCGGAGACGACATAGAAAGTCGAAAACCTCTTTCAATGACTAATGTGCCACCTTGGGAGGTGCCATCATTGACTGGTCCAAATGGAAGCTCAAGTATGAGTTCTCTTTTTTTTTCTTTTTTCTTTTTCTTTTTCTTTTTCAAATTCTAATCAATACCCATGTTGTAATTAAGAGAGATTAGTAAGTAAATTCTATAATTTTGTTTGTTCTTGTTATAGGATCGTTGTGGTAGTTGCTTTGACACTTCTTACTAGTTCGCAGGGCATACTTATTGTGTGGTCTAAGAGAAATGGCAAGTACGATTATAGTGTTACCACTTCTAATTTTATGGTAAGCATAGTTATAATTATATATAAAAAAAATGATTTTTTTATTATTCCCAATTAATTTTTCAAGTGTAATTTGTGTGTAACTTTCAGTTTGGTCTTTCTAGGTGTTCAAAGAAATGGGTATTGATTTATTTCTTCTCTTATTGAATTAGGTGGAGGCTTTAAAGGAAGTGCCTGTTTTTATGCATTATTGTTCATTTGCTTTGATGTGTTTCATTTGCCTTTTTTCTTGTGATCCATGCTTTTGCTTTGATATCTATTTTGTACTTGATATTTTTGATGGAAATAAATGTGAACACAGCAGAAAAATAATTGATCTACATCATTTGAAATTGACAACATGCGTTAAGTAAATTTCAGAATTTGAGAAAAAGAAAGCGTATCTTGAAGCAGTGAATTTCAAAACCGAAGATAGAAGCACTTAGGAGTACTTTTAATCTTCACTCCAATTTCACTAACGCCCAAGAAGTGTGGACTCTCAATTGGTTACAAAGGGATAGTTAGATAGTGACATACACTCACTTCCACACCATTACAATGTTGTTTTCTCAATTTCCAAATTCTGTACATTTTTCCCTTTGTATCTAACCAATTATCTAATTGGGCTGGCCTTTTAGGCCTTTCCAATTGGGCTTAAGTGTGTGGCTTGGAGTGGGACCAAAAGGGACCAATAAGACACTAGCTCCAATGAGCTTTGGGCTTTTCTGTCAACTCTTGACAAGTCCAAAGTTACTATTAACTATATTTAATACCACTATATTAATATAATTGCACTCTAGGCCTTATCTATAAATTATATCTGAAGACTTTATTATACATGCAACCCTTTCATAAAATATTCGTAGTAATACAAAGTCATTAATGTAGACTACCACTTTGTGAATTACTACACCTTAATCCTCGAGTATCCGGTTTAATCCTTTAATATTATTCATTATATATTTATGAAATCCAATTCCATAAATATATACTTTAGTCTTACTAAAATGGTTAGGCCTAACTCTCTGAATAACACACTCATTAAACTTATCTCAAGGGAATACTTTATATCTCATTTTTCTGACTTTTCACATAAATCATATACTATGCATCTCATGGATTAAATGATAATGTTCGAATATTCATGTTACCATTATTTTAGATAATAATAAAACAAATTCATTAAACACAATATTAAGTCAGACATAATGTCATACACAATGTCAAACTTAATATCATACATAGCATCATACAATAGGATTTAAGGGCACTAATCTTAACAATCTCCCACTTCCCCTAAAAACTATTGTGCACTAATCTAACTCCCATTCTCTCCAAATGTGACTCGAAAGTCCTTTGAGACAAGGCTTTAGTAAATGAATCTGCTAGATTATTTGCACTTTTAATCTTTGCTACCACATCTCCACAAGCAACAATATCTCGAATGATATGGTACTTCCTCTCAATGTGCTTTCCTTTCTTATGATTCCTTGGATCTTTAGATTGTGCAACTGCTCCACTGTTGTCACAAAATAATGTGATTGGAACTTACTCCATTGTCATTACACCAAGGTCAGAAAGGAATTTCTTGAGCCATATAGCTTTCTTTACTGCCTCATAGGCAGCAACATATTCTGCTTCCATGGTAGAGTCTAAAATACAAGATTGCTTAATACTCTGCCAACTTATGGCTCCACCTCCCAAGGTGAAAACACATCCTAAAGTGAATTTTCTAAAATCTAGATCAAATTGAAAATCTAAATCTGTAAAGCCAATAGGTATCAAATCCTCACTTCGGTAAACAAGCATATAATCTCTTGTTCTCCGTAGATACTTGAAAATATGCTTTACAGCTTACCAATGTTTTGGTCCTGGATTTGATTGATATCGACTGACCATGCCAACTGAATAATAGATATCTGGTCTAGTACAAAGTATGACGTACATGAGACTTCCCACTGCGGAAGCATAAGGAACTTGTCTCATCATATTTTCTTCCTCTTGAGTCTTAGGCCTTTGGTCATCAGACAGAGGAACTCCATGTCTGAAAGGAAGTAATCCTTTCTTGGAGTTTTGCATGCTAAACCGTTCTAGAACCTTATCTATATATCCAGCTTGTGGTAAGCCTAACATCTTATTCTTGCGATCTCGCCAAAGCTTGATCCCTAGAATAAAGTTAGCCTCACCCAAGTCCTTCATATCAAATTGGCTTGACAACCAAACCTTTACTGATGACATTACCCCTACATCATTTCCAATGAGTAGAATATCATCAACATAAAGCACTAGGAACATTACTACTTTATCACAATGTCTTTTGTACACACATAGTTCATCAAGATTTTGCTCAAAACCAAATGACTTGATTGCTCGATCAAATCTGATGTTCCATGACCTAGATGCTTGCTTAAGTCCATAAATGAACCTCTTCAACTTGCATACCATATGCTTTTTGGTTCTTTGCTATGAAACTTTCCGGTTGCATCATATAGATTTCCTCTTCAAGATTGCCATTGAGAAATGCAGTCTTGACATCCATTTTCCAAATCTCATAATCATAATTAGCAGCAATGGATAAAAGAATTCTGATAGATTTAAGCATTGCTACTAGAGAAAAGGTTTCATCATAATCAATACCTTCTTTTTGTGTATACCTTTTCGCCACTGGCCTTGCTTTAAAGGTTTCAACCTTTCCATCTATCCCTCTCTTCCTCTTGTAAACCCATTTGCAACCAACAGGTTTAATGCCATTAGGTGCCTCTACGAGATCCCAAACTTGATTGGAATACATGGAATCTAATTCAGATTTCATAGCTTGGACCCAATGATGTGCATCTATATCATTCATTGCCACTTCATAGGTGTAGGGATTCGATTCAGCCTCTTCTGAGATAGCTTCATAAGTTTTTCCTAAACCTATGAATCTTATAGGAGGCCGAACAATTCTCCCACTACGACGAGGCACATGTGTACTAGACACGTCATGAGTAGTATCTTGTGGTGTATCTAATACAGCCACATCATCTCTAGTTTCATCCATTAGTTGTTCATTTACAGGTTCATTCATTTCAGCCAACACAACTCTACTTCTAGGAGTAAAATTATTCATATAGTCATTTTCCAAGAATTTAGCATTTGTACTAACAAAAACTTTGTTATCTTTACGGCTATAGAATAAATAACCCCTAGTTTCTTTTGGATAACCTACAAGCAAACACACTTCTGATTTTGGTTCCAATTCATCACGCTTCCCTTTTAACACATGTGCAAGATAACCCCAAATGTGGAGATATTTCATATTAGGCTTACGCCCACTCCACAATTCCATGGGTGTTTTGGGAACAGATTTTGATGGGAGTAAATTCAAAAGATGTATTGCTGTATTTAAGGCATACCAAAAAGAAATTGGTAAAGTTGAGTAACTCATCATGGACCTAACCATTTCTAAAAGAGTCCTATTCCTTCTTTCTACTACACCATTCTGTTGGGGAGTTCCAGGTGCAGCCAATTGGGATACAATCCCATTTTAAGTTAAGTAATCCTTGAAAACCCCAAGAAGGTATTCACCACTATGATCAGATCGAATGGCTTTTATGCGTTACCCAGTTGATTCTCTACTTTAGCCCTAAACTCTTTGAACTTTTCAAAGGCTTCGGATTTTCGTCTCATTAGGTACACATAACCATATCTTGAGTAATCATCAGTAAAAGTGATGAAATACTCATAACCTCCTTTTACTTGGATTGACATAGGACCACATACATCAAAATGCACTAACTCTAGCAAATCTTGAGCTCTTCTACCTTTTGCATTAAAAGGTCGTTTGGTCATTTTACCTTCCAAACAAGATTCACAAACTGGAAATTCATCAAAGTCCATGGGCTCTAAGAGTCCATCTTTGATCAGTCTTTGAATCCTATTTGAATTAATATGACCCAAATGCAAGTGCCAAAGATATGTATCACTAGTAGAAGGAAACTTTCTCTTTAATGATTTTACGTGAGAGTTATTATCTAATTAAGAATTATATAATTCATGCTTATCAGGAGTTAAAATTTAAAGACCATCCACAATATTGCCAGAACAGATAAACACTTTATCCTTCTTTATTACAACATTGTCTTTCAGGATAACACAATATCCATGTTTACCTAAGTAAGTAGCAAAAATTAAATTCCGACGAACATTAGATACATACAAACAGTCTTCCAATACTAAAACTCTTGACTTAAAACATAAATTAAACACTCCAATAGCTACAACCGAAATCCTGCTCCCATCAGCCAAAGTAAGAAACAACTCCCCTTCTTTAAACTTTTTGGTCTCTTGGAACCCCTGCAAGGAATTGCAGATATGATTAGTACAACCTGAATCCACACACCAGGAATCCGTGGGATTCTGTACCAAACATATTTCAAGAAGGAATGTATTAATCATACCTTTATTCATGGCAGCCTTGAATATTGGACAATTTCTCTTCCAATGTCCTTTCTCACCACAATGGAAACACTTTCCTTTGATCTTCTTTCCTTTATCAGCAACCCCTAAGGTAATTTGTTTACCTTCTTGCTTGGTGAAGTCCTTCTTGCTTGGTGAAGTCCTTCTTCTTCTTCTTCTTCTTCTTCTTCTTCTTCTTCTTACCCTTGCCTTTCGACTTAGGTTGAGAAGTAAAAGCTTTACCAACATTGGCTTCAACATGGGAAGTACCAAGAATGCCTTCTGCCGCTACCAATTCATTCATTAATTCAAACAAGGTATAAATCTTTTTGTTCATATTATAGTTAAGTTTGAATTCCTTGAATGATTTTGGTAGCGACTGGAGTATCATATCCACTTGGGATTCTCCATCAATATCGGCACCTAAAACTTCCAATGTATTCAGATTAGTGATCATTGTAAGACAATGCTCCCTCACTAAAGTACCTTCAGCCATTTTAGTATTATAAATTTGCCTTATGATCTCTTGCCTTGCAGAACGACCTTACTCACCAAACATCTCCTTCAGACTTAGCATGATGTTTGAAGCTAATTCTACATCCTGCATTTGATGCTGTATAACATTTGAGATAGATGCTAAGATGTAGCACTTAGTCATCTCATTAGATTTCTGCCAACGATCATATCGTTGCTTTTCCTCAGGAGGAGCATCTAATGAAGGAAAGTTGGGACATGGTTTAGTAAGAACATACTTATGCTCTTCAGCAGTAAGAACAATGTCCAAATTTCTTTTCCAGTCAACATAGTTGGATCCAATCAGTTTGTTTTGATTAAGAATAGTAACAAGTGGGCTAAATGATGCCATGAATCTGAAAACAATAAACATGAATATAATCAATAAACTGAACATTATCTATTTAGCATATAAACATAAAGTATGGAACCTTAATAAAAACATAATATAATATATGCAACGACAACCCAATCCCGCAATTAATATTCCTCGAAAGCGAGGTCATACCAATCACTATGATTAGGCGAGAAACATTCTCATTATTAATGCTATCATGGTAACTCTTACCAAACAAAAATAATTTGTCGTTTTCCCTTCAGCCTCAAGTAATAATGACATAGCTCCGAAGGGAGGTTAACATTACATTTAGTCTAGTGTACACCATTGCCTAGAATCAATATGAATAACCAAGTAACTCCACGGAAGCGTGTTCATTCTCAATATTAAAACACATTTCATCTATCTTTAAGAAGTTTAACCTGTAGTACCATGAATCAAACACCATCCGAAGGGAGCAAGGCATATACGCCAAGGCAAGGTGCTTAATCACACTACTTTAAACCAACAATGGAGGCCATAAGATGCAACCCTTGTATCTCTCTCCCACTAGATGTTTTAAAATAAAGGGTTTTAATTTTGAAACATGCCTAATCTAATTACACATAGCCTTGCTATTTCTACATGTGAAAACACTTAAAAAAAAATTTGATATTCTTTCTTTAGATCGATCGAATGTGCCCCTCGATTGATCGAAAAAATTAAAAAATTTGAATTTGACCTCCTGACTTGTTCGATTGATACTCGATCGCCTCTTGATCGATCAAAAAACAAATTCGATCAATTGACTAGCAATCGAAAATCAATTTATTTAAAAAGTCTGGTCATTGTTTCACTCAATCGATCGAAAGTGATTCGAATTTCCAGAAATTTTTCTAAGGTAGGTTTCTTCATTTTTCATGAACAAACATTCAACATATGAACATTACAACCAGTGATTGATGTCAGTACTGAATTCTATTAATGCTATAGCCTTAAAATTCAATTTAACGTACTTAAAATTCAGTTTTCATCAAATCATAGTTTCAACAATATGCAAAAAATTGAAACATAATCTTCTAACAATATGAAACTATCATCTCCAATTCTAAAATTCACAAAACATGTTATACAATTCGAAATTGATGACCGCTCTAATACCATTTGATGGAAATAAATGTAAACGCAATGGAAAAATAAGGAATCTACATTGTTTGAAATTAACAACATGCGTTAAGTAAATTTCAGAATTTGAGAACAAGAGAGCGTACCTTGAAGCGGTGAATTTCAAAACCGAAGATTGAAGCACTTAGGAGTACTTTTAATCTTCACTCCAATTTCACTAACGCCCAAGAAGTGTGGACTCTCAATTGGTTACAAAGTGATGGTTAGATAGTGACATACACTCACTTTCACACCATTACAATGTTGTTTTTCTCACTTTCAAAATTCTGTATATTTTTCCCTTTGTATCTAACCAATTAACTAATTGGGCTGGCCTTTTGGGCCTTTCCAATTGGGCTTAAGTGTGTGGCTTGGAATGGGACCAAAAGGGACCAATAAGACACTAGCTCCAATAGGCTTTGGGCTTTTCTGTCAACTCTTGACAAGTCCAAAGTTACCATCAACTATATTTAATACCACAACATAAATATAGCTGCACTCTAGGCCTTATCTATAAATTATATCCCAAGAATTTATTATACATGCAACCCCTTCATAAAATATTCATAGTAATACAAAGTCATTAATGTAGACTACCACTTTGTAAATTACTACATCTTAATTCTTGAGTACCTAGTTTAATCCTTTAATGTTATTCATTATATATTTATGAAATCCAATTCCATAAATATATACTTTAGTCTTACTAAAGTGGTTAGGCCTAACTCTCTGAATAACAAACTCATTAAACTTATCTCAAGAGAATACTTTATATCTTCATTAAGAGACTATGAATTCCATCTTAAAACTACATGTTCTATCAACGCTAAATGTGGCTACCCAACATACTGAGGTTTTGACCATTACTATAGATCTCACTCCTGATATATCAAAGCAACCTACACCTCATGATCAGGTCCATTATTCTCTCAGGATTAAGAGTTCATGCAAATACAAGTCGTGAGATTTATTATTCATATGACAGTCCTTAGGAAAATAATAAATTTCACAGCGGTCCAATTCAATATATCTTAACTCTTAAAACATATTAATACATCAATCAGAAGTCTCCACTTCCATGATCAAGACAAATCATCGTGGTTGATATGTTATAGTCTTCGCAGATGAGATGCCCAATTTCATCACTAACTACGAACTATAATTCTGAGTTTACAAAGAACTTGTGACTTATATCTTCTGTGACTTTTCACATAAATTACATACTATGCATTTCATGGACCAAATGATAATGTTCGAATATTCATGTTACCATTATTTCAGATAATAATAAAACAAATTCATTAAACACAATATTAAGTCATACATAATGTCATACACAATGTCAAACTTAATATCATACATAGCATCATACAATAGGATTTAAGGGCATTAATCTTAACAATTTTCCCTCTTTTCCTGAAAGCAAATTGTAGTTCTTTCTTTTCCCAATTGTAGGCTATGTTCCTAATTCTTTTATTTCTTTACCTCAAGTTTGTTCTTGCATCTCTTCTCTCAAAATTCTCTTTGTTTATTGGAAATAGGTTTCAACCTCATATTCTTGTTGATGTAAGCAATATAGACATGGCCACACCTATTTTAGGCTTCAAAATCTCAATGCCCATCATGATTGCTTCCATAGCCATGCAGAAGATGGCTCACCCTAAAGGTATGAAAAAATTCATCACTAAAAGTCAAGTTTTTCGTCACTAACCTTTAGTGACGAAATTGGACTTTTAGTGACAAAACTCATTTCGTCACTGAAACCCCGTCACTAAAAGTCCTGGCAATGAAAAATTTCGTTACTAAAAGTCCAATTTGATTTAAAGAAAAAAAAAACTTTTAGCGACGAAAACGTTTCGTCACTAAATGTTTTCTCCGCTAAAAACACCATTTAGTGAAGAAAATATTTCGTCATTAAAAAACTTTAGTTTATTAAATCATATTTAGTGACAAATAATTTCGTTACTAAAACTATGTTCGAGTACATATAGTGACAAAAAAGTTTGTCACTAAAACTATTTTTAAGAAAATCCAGGCACATATAGCGACAAAAATTTTCGTCACTAAAACTATTTCTTACAAAATTTTGCTACATTTAGCAATGAAATATTTCGTTACTAAAACAATTTTTTGTTGTTATATTTGTGACAAAAAAATTTGTCGCTAAAACTTATTTTCTGTTTTTATTTTTTTCATGGATTTGATACTAACCTGTAACCTATCATTATATTATAAAAACCTTACATTTGAATAACACATTTATTTCAACAACACATTTATAAAAAAAGATCCATACATTCCACAAGTAAAAAATAAAACAAGTATCCAATTCAAACTCCTTCCATACAATAATTGTTTGCAATACATACAATAACTCAAGATGTTTTATAAAAATACAAAAAGGGTAGCATAATATAATTAGAACTAACAGAAGATGTCCTCATATGTCTTCAAGTAATGCCAAAAATAAATCCCCTAAATGCCACCAATAAGAAATCTACACAAATATAAAAACAATATTACATTAAAATCGTAAAGTAAAAACATTAACTATGTTATAAGAAACATTTCTAACGATGCATTAAGAGTAGCCACACCAATAAATTAAAATCACAACTCCTAATGTATAAGTTGTAGAAAGCAAATATAGATTTTCAAGTGTAATATAATACAATTAATTTCAAATAATGCATCAAAAAAAGTAATCACACCATGTAGTGTGGGTCAATTGCTAAAATAACGTACTAACCAAAAAGTGTTTTAACTTGAAGTTGAACCACCCCCATAGGTAAGAGCATCATCATAACCTGTTAGGTTCTAAAGACTTAGGATTTGGTGTATTTAAAACTCTAATGTATAATGTTAGCAAACCATGATCAAAACAATATGTTTAGTCTTGTTTAGGCTTGCTTAAAGTTGTGTAATTCATGTAAAGTTGGAATCGAGAGGCTGCAGATGCATTAGTGCATTTTGGCCTAGCTCGATCGATCGAAAGTTAGACTCGATCGATCGAAAATCGGCCAGAATGTTTTCCTGCAAAATTTCCAACTTAGCCCTATCTCATTAAATGTTTTGGGTTTTATGTTTTTGCCCTAGGTATATAAGGCAAAACTCTAGCTACGTTTTTGAGAGTTGCTCTGGTTGTATTATTGCTAATACTTTACGGTTTGTGTGAATCTCTTGTGAGATCCTTGAGGAGCTTTCCTTCACATAAATTTAGCGTTTTTAAGGTAGAGATAATATCAACATCTTGATGATCAACTCAATTGCTACCATTGGAGCTTAAAGAAACACAAGCGGGAGTGCTTGTATCTTGTGGAGAATCCAAGAAAGGAGTCCGTGGATTCGAAACTGGCACGTGGTCGTGTCAGTAAGTTCTACTGGTGGGTAGCATTAGGAAGTCAAGCGAGGGAGCTTGTAAGTTCTTTTTTATGAACTTTGATTCTGTAAAGTTGTGATTTACAACTATGTGTTTTGTTGGCTTTTATTCCGTGCCAAATTTGATTGTAATTTCTATCAATGGTTTATACCCTGTATTTGTTGTGGGAATTGTTGTAAGGGGTGTGTGATAGAGAGTGTGTGAAGACTCAAGCAAGTTGGAAGCTGATGGAATCTCGCGGGTATCTCACGACTAAGCTTCCCGCGAAGTGAAGCATGTGCCCTGCACATGCTGGAATGCGAAGAGTCATGACAGATGGAGACAGCTGTCTCTCGCGAGTATCTCGCGGGTAAGGCCTTCCTGCGAGACATGCTGTTCTGCCAGCCTGTACTGACTGACTCACACATTTTGCACCTATCCTATATAAACCCCCATTACCCACAAATGTTGAGGAATGCTTCAGAGAGAAAACCCTAGCCAAATATTTCACCCAGATTAAATGCAGAATTAACAATATCATTCAACTTAGCATAGAATTCATCAAAAGAGTCATCATCAGACATCCTAATGCTTTCAAATCTAGAAGTTAATTGCTGCAATTTATTAATCTTAACTGCCTTTGTGCCTTCATGCACAGTTTGGAGGATTTTCCAAGCAGTATAAGCAATCTCAATATTAGAGATTTTCTTAAATTCCTCCATAGAAATAGCGTTAAAGATGGCATTCATAACTTTACTATTGAACCTAGCTCCTTCTTTTTGAGAAGTTTGCCACTCACTCATATGAGTAGTGGGCTTCTCTCATCCGTACTCAACGGAATTCCAAACCCTCTCATCAATAGATTTCAGGAATGCTTTCATCCTTACTTTTCAATAAGTATAGTTATTCCCATCAAAGTGAGGAGGAACAACAAGAGAGTGTCCATGTTCCATGACAACAGGGGTCAAGGATCAGCTCAGAGATCAAAAGATCTACAACAAGAGAGTTACTTGTTCTGATACCACTTGAACGGTTTTAGACCCCTTAACCCAACCAGATTAACCTAGTTAATTAGCCAAGTAATTAACTTAGTCAAATTATGCAAATCTAGATTATCACAAACACACAATCACATCAAGAATATAAAACAGCAAAAAAGTAAATAACACAATGATATGATGGCCTAGGAAACCACACGGTAAAAACCTGGGGAGGATTTAACCTAGCTATACTCAAGGTAAACTTGAATTCACTATACAAAAGAATCTGAAAGCTCGAAAACGTGTTGAAAAACACAAGAGCTGTTTAGACCCCCGATTAAAATTACGGCTCGATAGATTTTACACAACTTTAATATAAAGTGCGGAATAGTGTAAAAGCGAGCGGATGAACAATATAACTACTCTAATCCATAAACTAAACAACACAGCAGTATAATGGAATATAAAAGAGTAGGGAAGAGAGATGCAAACACAGAAAACACCAAGACGTGTTTTCGAAGAGGAAACCGAAGAACTCGGCGAAAAACCTCTCCACCGCCCTCCAAGCGGAAATCGATCCACTAGACAATCAGTTGGGATACATGAGTAAGCAAGAGACCCTCCAAGCCTAATCTACCCGATGTACCTAAGCCCTCCAAGCTCCTACTCCAACAAGGCTTCTCGGAACCGTGTCTTGTCTTAGTTATCCGGATCCCGCAACAAGCTCCATGTTGCATCTGCCATTCCAGGCTTCTTCCAATGCTTCCCAGCAGCACCAAAACGTCACACAACACTCTCCAAAGGTGTGGTAAGTGTTTGGGCTATCAACCTCTCAATGGTGTGGAAATGGAGAGGGAAGGGTTGAGGAGATACACAAGCAAGTGTATAGAGAAAGGTGGGGATGACAATCTCTAATTACAAATGTGTTTGGCTAGGGTTTTCTCTCTGAAGCATTCCTCAACATTTGTGGGTAATGGGGGTTTATATAGGATAGGTGCAAAATGTGTGAGTCAGTCAGTACAGGCTGGCAGAACAGCATGTCTCGCGGG
>NW_027070470.1:100634-130807 GCF_002906115.3 Quercus suber
GGGGGGGGGGTGGGGGGTTGTGGTGTTGTGGGTTAGCTGGATCTTCTCAAAACATAAAATCTTGAGTTAGAATGAATTTCCAATTTCAAGGCAAGGAAAGCTTGCCAATGGCATGCTAGCATACAATCATTGATACCATTGCTTCGGCTTTGTTACTGACTTACTCTCAAAAAAAAAAAAAAGAAGAAGAAAAGAAATTATTCTCTCACTTTACATGATGTATGTGAATTTTGAACCTTTAAATGCTAGGCAAAACACCATGAATGCTTTCAATTTTCATGGCTTGCCGCTAGCATCTTCCTTTTATTCACCCCCCCTCCCCCCCCTTCTTATTAATATGTACAGTTAAATTTGAAAATTTTATAAAGGATTGTTTTTCGTTGCTACCATGATCATGGGCAAGCATTTCTTCACTACCTTAATGAGTAGCTACAAACCTACTCTTTCATATCATAAGTTCATAATCTGCTAATCAAGAATTTATGCCTTCTGGTTGGTGGTTGTGGTTTGAACTTATACATAACATAATCTCGAAAAATCTGAATTTGTTACTTTTGTCTAATGCTATCGCTTCCAGAACTGGAAATAACTGCATGAACAAATAAAAAACAGGTAAAAGCAAAAGACTGGAAAGGTAAGAACAATAGGTAGGTCCAAAGTGTAAAATATTAGAATGTATGAAAGTTTGTTAGAGCTTAAATGTGTTGAGGTGTCAATTTGACGGTGAAGATTCTCATTCTAAAGCTGTCTTAATTTAATGGTAGGATTAAACCTGATAGACTTGTGTCTTCAATAGAAGTGCAAGCAAGTACGTTGCATATTTCCTGTGGAAAGAGACCTGGCCTCATATTAATTTCCTCGAGTCTTTTAATTGAAGCTAGTAGTATTACCTTAAATTGTAAATTGTAATGCGTTAAAGAAACAAGAACTAATAGTCCTTTTTTTTAGAGGGAAAATAATCAAACTAAAAGCTGAAAGATTGAAAACCCACAGGCAAGTTCATGCGAAGTGTTAATTGAAGCACAGCAAAAATTTGATTCACAAAGTCACAGCCCATTTTAAATGCAAATAGAACCTCTTGCCCATTCTAAAGACACCACAATTCAAATTGTTTGGTCTGCCTATTGATCAGTCCATTATAACTATAAAAGCATCAATATAGAAGGTGACCACTGGCCTACCACAGCACCTACAGTCAAGTGCAATGAAAAAAATTAGAGGTAAATTATGTATTTCGTCCTTATCCTATTTACTATATTTTAATTTAATCTCTAACTTTTTAATGGTGTTAATTTGATCCCTAACTTTTTAATATTGTGTCAATTTAGTCATTGCTATTATCATTTAGATGAAAATTGATGACATGTCTAATGGCAAAAAAAAAAAAAAAAAGTTTCTGTTGATGTAACAATAAACTAAAATTTTATTTTAGCCATTTGTTATGGCAGCAATTTTCATCCAAAATATAACTTAAGGACTAAATTTACACGACACTGAAGATTAGGGATCAAATTAACACAATTGAAAGGTTATGAACCAAATTGAAATGTGGTATAAAAAAATAGGGACTAAATATGTAGTTTATCCAAAAATTATTTTTCATTTGCTATTGGAGCTATATATAAATCTCTAATAAAAAAATTCTCCTAAAACATTAGCTTTTTAAGTTTTTATTATTCCCACATCATTATTTTATTGATTCATATCATACCATCAGGAATTTGTATTAAAAATCACATTTTTATTTGCTATTGTCAACTAAAACATCTGTGAGCTCCCATTAAGTAGATAGTCAAGTCAGCTATAGATCTAACCAATATTTATCTAACCCCACAGCCTGCCCGTCAAGGATATTCATTGCTTACAGCTTACATACTAAAGAACTCAAAGAGTCTTATTTTATATTTGTGTACAATGGCCATGAATCTCAGATCAAGAAACCATTTAAAATTATTGCCGACGTTTGTTGGTACCTAAATTTGTGAAGATGAAAAACCCGTTCCCTAGTATAGAACATGTTGACCCAACTATATTTGTGCGTCCAACACTAT
Source organism: Quercus suber (assembly GCF_002906115.3). NCBI lineage: Eukaryota > Viridiplantae > Streptophyta > Magnoliopsida > Fagales > Fagaceae > Quercus > Quercus suber. The sequence goes on from NW_027070470.1 coordinate 102,686, forward strand.
TGGCTATTGGGAGCATTTGTCAAATTCATTAGAGATGTCCACTTAGTATATACTTTTATACCAAAAACAGAATCACCAAATTGTTCTTAATCTAAAAAATTATACATGACACAAAATTGTTTAGTCCCACACGAAGAAAGATATTTTAGTACCCAAAAATGAGCCACATATAACCCCTTCCCAACTATGCACTCACACAAAGTGGTAGAGAATATGCTTTACATGCTGAATATGCTCAAATCCTCTTTAAAACGTCTATATATTATATATATCAAATTTGTAAAGTGGGTCCCATTTTCACCAGCAAAAGTGACCGTTAATCTCAGGGGTAGCGAGTGAGTTTTATTACCAACCTATACATTTGCAGGAACTTTTGGTGGTAGAAGAAGACAATATGGATAGGTAAGCCGATGACAGGAGCTTCAACAACCACAAACTTATCATTGGGTCAATATCTTCCCTTCCCTGCAAACAAAGTGGACCCTCAAAACGCAAAAGTTGGGCAATACTCCAAAATTAACTAGGCTAAGCTTCATTCACTTCCTAACTTATTATTGGGTCCCATCCCAATGGAGGAAGGGAAATGGATAAACCTACTTTTCTTGAATGGCTTGAAACAATTATCCATCCACAATTTGATACACAAACTTTTTTTTTTTTTGGTGGGGACAAAACCTCATTTCAACCACCCATCCATTTGTGTTTTGTTTGTCCAATCCGATCAACTTTGAAGGAATTCAAGATGATTTCTTTTTTTCTTTTCTTTTTTTGGAGGTGGGAAATTAAACAAACATAAAGGGCTACCAAATTTGATATGTTCATTCGAGATAAACAATTTAAACTGTCATAAGAACCAAAAACCATTTCAAATATTCATAAAGATGATCCAATTTCTCCAAAAGCTAAAAAAACTATTAATGAAGACAGTGACGGAGGCTTATGAAGTATGAAGAAGCTCGTTAAAATCAACCACATAAAATTACAAAACTCAAGACATGTCCAAGAGTTGTTACAAAGTCATGAAAATTCAATAAACCCTACTCTCTCTTTGATCTATATGCTCCACTGGGGAATCATAACAACAGAAGAAAATTTAATCTTGCCTTTTTATTGTAGTAGAAGAGACCGTGTTGCAAAACAGATCTCTAGGGAATGGTTTCCTCATTGTAATTCCCAACCCAAACCCAATTGCCGAATGGCAAGTTTTTGTGACAGACAGACGAACAAACCAAGCCTAAGAAAGTTCCTTAGCTGCTGCAATAACAGCCTCAGCAGTAAGACCAAACTCCTTGTATATTTTCCCTGCTGGAGCACTTGCGCCAAACCGGTCAATACCTATCGCCTTACCTTTGCTTCCAACAAGTTTCTCCCACCCAAATGTTGATCCAGCCTCGATGCTAACCCTAGCTGACACAGCTGCTGGCAAAACACTTTCCTTGTAGGCATCTGATTGCTCATCAAAGAGTTCCCAAGAGATGAACGAGACAACTCTAACAGCCTTGCCTTCCTTTCTTAGTTCCTCTGCAGCTTGAGCAGCAATTTCCAATTCAGAACCAGTTCCAATCAAAATAACATCTGGCTTGTTACCAGAAGAATTGTCTGAAATAATGTAGCCTCCCTTTTCAACTCCTTCGATGGAAGTTCCAGGAAGTTGTTTCAGCTTTTGCCGAGAAAGGGCAAGGATAGAGGGTCTCTTCCTGTTAAGAACTGCAACCTTGTATGCTCCAGCAGTCTCATTTCCATCAGCTGGGCGGAGCATCAATATGTTGGGCATTGCCCGGAAACTTGCAATGTGCTCTATTGGCTGATGGGTTGGGCCATCTTCTCCAAGCCCAATTGAATCATGGGTCATAACGTAGATAACTCCGGCTTCAGATAAGGCAGAAATCCTGATAGCTGCTCTCATGTAGTCGGTGAAAACAAAAAAAGTAGCACAGTATGGAATCAGACCAGGGCTGTGAAGGGCAATGCCATTGCAAATGGCTCCCATGCCATGCTCTCTAACACCAAACCTAACATTGCGCTCTTCTGGGGTGTCCTTTTGGAAGTCCCCAAACATTTTCAGCAATGTCATGTTGGAAGATGCAAGATCCGCACTACCACCTAGGAAACCAGGGAGAACTTTTGCTAGTGCATTAAGGCATTGCTGAGACAGATTTCTGGTGGCATCAGCTGGGCTCTCTGGAGTGTATGTCTGGAAATAGCAATAAAATAAAACCATATGAGATCTATATATTTCATATCTAAAACTTAATGGTAAAAAGAGGCTTTTCTACATGACAGCCAGGTGGTTTTGCTAGACTCTTCAAGAGTTGTATGCCCAACATCGAGGACAATGTAGGGATTGAAAGAAAAAAGATAGAAAAAAAAGGTTTAATTGTGTAGTCAAATGTTGTTTAGAGTAGTTTCCAGAGGTACATTCATGCTCATTATAGAATAGCTTAAATGCAGCATAAGCAAGCAAGCAAACATTCAAAGGTCAATCAAGAGCAACTAATTTGCTCAAAAGCTACTCACAGGAAGGGCTTTCTCCCAGCCAACAGGTAGTTCACCATTAGCAATAGACTTGAGCTCTGCAGCCTCCTCCTTGTACTTCTTCTCATATTCAGCAAACTTGGCATTCCATTCAGCTTCAAGAGCAGAACCCTTGGGGACATGGCGACTCCAATGCCTGGGAAAGGCCAAACAATTGTTCAATATAAAATCAATCTTAGTAGCAACACAAATAATGATACCCAATTATACGTGTCCTCACTTTTTAACATCCTCTGGCACATGGAAAGGCTCAAATGGCCATCCAAGGTTCTTCCTAGTGGCATCGACTTCCTTGGCACCCAGAGCACTTCCATGTACACTGTATGAGTTTGCCTTGTTTGGAGACCCAAAACCAATGGTTGTAGTCACCTGCAAAAATGTAAATGAAAGACTTAGTCATAACATGAAGCCAGAGTACACCAATCCCAAATACTTGAGGATGTTCTTGGGAGGAACTTAAATAAAGAATAACTTCATTATATCACTAGAGTGACTTATAGATTGCTAAATTCAGAAGTATATCTTTTAAAGGAAAAGAAAGGGCGTGCATGAGGCAACACATCCTGTCTCAAACTTCCACAAATATCCTCTTAGCATCTGCTATTATAAATCCGCACCATCTTTGACTAAGTTTTAAAAAGTGTAGTTGGTTGAAATTATTAATGAAACATTAAACTTATTCCAACTTTTAAATATAATAAATCAATACATAGCCATATGTCTAACAATCACCTCTCCCAAAACCCACAGAAGTGGGAGCTTTATGTATTGGGTATAATCTTTATAGCCATATGTCAAGCAAGAATCATTTACGTTCTATACCAAACACCTAAGTCTAACATAAGAATCTACATATCAATAAACATCTAACCTTGATCAAAGTGGGCTTGTCTGTCACAGCCTTTGCTTCCTTAATAGCGGCACGAATTTCATCATAGCCAGTGTTTCCATTCTTCACCCAAATAACGTGCCACCCAAGACCCTCAAAACGTTTGTCAACACTCTCGGTGAATGCAATCTCGGTGTCACCATCAATAGAAATGTGGTTATCATCATAGAAAGCAATCAACTTCCCAAGCCCCCAGTGTCCGGCAAGTGAACAGACTTCATTTGAAATCCCCTCCATTTGACAACCATCTCCCAATATAACATACCTACACCAACCAAAAACCCAACACCTCTAAATCAAACAACATTAAGGCACAGTAAATTAAGTGGCTACAAGATCTAATAGATAGTGAATTAATCATTATTACGTGTAATGATCAACGATCTCACTGTCGGGCTTGTTGTAACGAGCTGCCAAGTGTTTCTCAGCAAGAGCCAAACCAACAGCATTGGCAATACCCTGCCCAAGAGGACCTGCATATAATTAAAAACTATAAGCATCTAAAAGTCAATTTAATTAACAAAAAAAAAAACCTTAACCAAGACAAAGGTTTATAGTTATAACCAGTTGTGACTTCAACACCAGGTGTCTCAAAATTCTCAGGGTGTCCAGGGGTCTTGCTTCCCCACTGTCTGAAACTCTTCAAATCTTCTTCCTGATTATCACATCAAAATTAAATAAATAACAACTAACTAACAACAGGTTATTTGCTAAATTTGAGATCCAAAAATAAAATTAGTTTTGGGTTTTTCAAAAAAAAAAACATATTTGTATCTGGTAAAGTCTTTTGTTGTCGGGCCAGGTTAGTTAAATGGTAGTGGTACCAACCTTTAGTAACTAACTAATTTATTCATGAGAGAGTGCTAAAATGACAAATGAAAAGCGAGAAAGAAAAGACAGTCCAATGAGGAGGGCACACCTGGACGCTGTCGTAGCCAGCGAGGTGAAGAAGAGCGTACTGTAGCATACAACCGTGACCCGCGGAGAGGACGAAGCGGTCACGGTTGAACCAGTACGGGTTCTTCGGGTTGTACCTCATGACCTCGTCGTACAACACGTGCCCCATCGGGGCGCAGCCCATGGGCAGACCCGGGTGACCCGAATTCGCCTTCTCCACGGCGTCGATCGCGAGGAACCGGATCGTGTTGATCGACTTCTCCACTAATGCGGTGTCGGCGGCCTGGTCCACCGCGGTCTCGACTGAAACGGCCTTGACTACGCCGGGTCGGGTACGGGCCGGGCAGGGCAGGGAAGCGCTTCGGCGGTTGGCGGCGCGGCGGGAGGAGGAGATGAGCGGAATGGTGGAGGAGGAGGATTTGAGGCCGGTGAAAGTGGAGAGGGAGACGCGGTCGGTGGAGGATTGGGTGGAGGCGTGGTGGAGAGAGGTGGCGCGGGCTAAGAGAGCCTGGGATAGGGTTAGAGATGTAGAGGAAGCCATGGCTCAACCTCGAAGAACAGAGAGAAAATTTTCAGAGAGAGACGGAGAGGGTGGTGCTAATGATGGAGAGTCCGAGGTGTGTGGTGATTTATGCTATCTCATCTAACATGTCATGGAAAAAAAAAAAATGATGTGATGAAAGTTAGAGAGAGCTGACCGTTAGATTGAGTTGGAAAAATAATCGCAGCCATTGACTGTAGGTAGGAAATGCCTGCCTTTCATTTTATTTTGTTGGGTTTAGCCTGTGTTTGGATTGCATTGAAAATGAAAGATTTTTGCGTCTGGCATGTTTTGTATGGCCTCATGTACTGTTTATGAAATTTGTAAATACGAATTTCAACAATTTTTTTTTTAAATTGAATTTTATAGTACTATTTACCTATTTAAAAATTATTTTACTATAGTATTTTCAGTTTTCATCAAAATAATAATATCCAAACAGACCCTTAACGTTGAAAGTTTAAACTTGGGGTTGGTGTGTTTTGAAAAATGAAAAAGAAAAAAGAAAAAAAACTTTGGTGAAAGCTCAATACTTTTATTTAATAAAATGAAAAAGTAATTAAAAAAAGTCAAATGAATATCAGATCAAGACACTAATTAATTTTTGGTGTAAGTGAATAGAGCTCTTTTATTCAAGGACAACAATATCAGGTGCTGCGTCCACAATATTTTTACAACAAATTTTAATTATTAGGTTGTTATAGGTTTTTAATTTGAATTTACAACTGAAATTACTTTGCTGCCTACTAGTAACAGCAAGTAATAACCTGTCACATAAAATTTATTGTAAAAATATTGTGGACATAGCATTTCTCTAAATTTTACCAACTGAATTTACTAGAACTTACAAAATCAATAAAAATAGGTGTTAACTCAATTGTTAGGAAAAACATTGTATCAGTAACATTATTTTTTTAATATTTTTTTATTGAAAGATTAAATTATTTATTTATTTATTTTAAATTAAAGATAATTATTATTCATTGTGCAAATGGGCTGTAGTAGTAGATTTATTGAATGCGCAGATATTAAGAGATGTAGGAATATGAGATAAGAAGGTGAGAGAATATGCTTATTTACTTGGGTGGTGTGGTTGTGGTTGTACTTACAAATTCTACACCAGAACGACTGGTGGTGACGTTTTTATTTTTATATATTTGGTACTCAAGGACGGCGAGGGTCAACATAAATATATATAGCAAAAAGTATAGTGGTGCTTAGTGGGTAGTTGTACAGAAGTTAGAGGCAGAGCATAGGATCCGTATTACCATAGGTTCTTTCAGAAATTGTAATAAAAAATTATAATCTTTGTAGTCTAGTCAAAATAGCTTTTCTTGCCTCTTTTCTATAATTGACTTTTTATACCATCCAAAGGCTGCTGCNTAGAAAAAACTAGCAATTAGGGGGGAAAAATCTCATCTTTTGTCTTGCAAGAAATATGAATATAGTAGCACAATGTATCTAAAACATAATCTAGAGAACAATCCCCCATTAAATCAAGTAAAATAACAATTAGAGGACACAATCCAATTGTGAAATCAGAGTATCATTACCTGAGCAATAATTAACACAAGAAAATTTAGAAGATGGGTAATCTCATATTGAGTTCATACATTACACCAAATGTATAGGACTTGTACACTACATATATCTAACACTGGTATCAATGTGGAAACCAAACCAATCTAGTGAGGATCCAAAACTAGAATCATCCAAACAAAAAGAACCATAGAAATCAAAAAGAATTACAACAATTGATAAGTACATATATAAGAAACTTTCTTCATAACCATTACACAATAAATATCAAATACCCAAACTAAACAAAAATGCATATACCCGTTACTGTATCAAACAAAAAATATACCCGAAGGAACTAGAATCATTAAACAAAAAAATTAGCATCAAGCATTTAGAATCATTAAACAAAAATACCCAAAGGAACTAGAATCATTAAACAAAAGTTAACAAAAAAATTAACTCAAAAGGAAGAAAAAAAAAAAAAAAAAACACCCAGGCTTGGGGTGGGAGGCGAAGGGTCGCCAGTTGGGTGGGAGGCGACGGGTCGTCGAAAGCGTCTCAAACTGAAGCGTCACTAGATGAATCGTTTCCGGATAAAGGATGAAGCATAGTGAACAAAAGTGTCGCCAATGATCGGCGACCTGAAGCTTCGCCAACGGCGAGCTGAACCATCGCAATCGATGAGCTAAAGCGTTGTCGTTGAGCTTAATCGGCGACGGTGGCTTCACATGCAGTTTGGGTTTTTTTTGGTTTTTGACCAAAGTGGCCTTTGGTTTTTTTTTTTTTTTTTTTTTGGGTCCGAAATGGGTCTTGGGTATTGAAATGTTTTGTGGTTTAGCTGGGTATTGAAACTAGGCTTTTAAGTTTTTAGCGACGAATTTCAATTTCGTCACTAAAGACTGGGCTTTGTTAAGATTTTTAGAGACGAAAATCATACTTTTAGTGACGAATTATGATTTTGCCACTTCTAGCGATGAAATATTTCATCGCTATAGATTAATTAAACTCACGCCAAAGTTTCCCTCTACTAGTGCCCATTTTTCAAATCACAATAGCGACAAAATTTATTTTTCGTTGCTAAATGTTATATTTTTGTTTCATTATTAGTGACGAAATATGAATTTCGTCACTAAAGCTATATTTTTAGCAACGAAAAATATTTCCTCACTAATTTTCATCGCTAAAAATACATTTTGTTGTAGTGTATAACTATGCTCTTCATACCTTAAAGATGATGTTGGGGTGCGTATGGGACAATTTAGAGATAAATTTCCTATTGGCTACAATATGTAACTTGCTCACTTGTTCTACTTTCATTTCGAAACCAAGAGTATGCCTCTTCTTCTTGGTTCAAACAAAAGTATGTGTATGTAACACCTGCTTTTCTAGGAAGCTTTAAGCAGAAGGTTCATTTAAGAGGTTTTAAAAGAATTATATCTTGTAATTTTCATTTCCAAAATTTCATATGCAACTTCACCTCTTTAGAAGAGGATCTTGATACAATAGTTTCTACACTTTGCTGTCATCTTTTCTTTTCCTTTTCCTTTTAATTTTTTATTGGTCTTTGTTTCAAGTACTAAGCACAACAGTGTCAAGTTGTACTATACCATTCCTCTTAGACACTTTTAAGAGGTCCAAAGTTATATGGTATGCATTAATTTATTTTGATGGAGGTAAAGAGGAAAAAAGATCAAACTATTCTTTCCCTAAATGGAGGTAAAGGTCCTTCTAAATGCATTTGAAAGTTATTTCACAAAAAATAGATTCTAATAGCTTATTTAAATTAGAAGGTGAATATGTCGGTAACTTTGAATAAGCATTCTTCTTTATAGGCAACCTACATGGGTCCTTTTAACATCATCCATGGGAATGGTGTAGCTGCACTTTCCAATAAATACTTTTTATTATGAAATGCACGCTTAAAAGTTCATAAAGAGTTTTTGCAGTGGGGGGGGGGGTGTTTTAAAATTTAAATTGAATTAAAAAATTTCTTGTATTTCCTTGATAGTGTTGATTTCAATGTGTAAACCAATTGGGCCTACCACACTTTGTGGATTTCCAAAATAATTGTAATCAATGTTAACATGTTGTTTATGCATGATTGGTGGTTTCAGACACTTTATTCATGGGCTTGGAATTATTAGTATTATTTTTAATTTATTTTCTGCTGAATAATTTTAACGTGAAAATATGCTTAAATTTTTGACATGAGTATGGTAATAAGTGTGTTTAAAATTGGTTTCTTTCAATTCTGTCACAAAGAAAGTCAGAATTTAATAAGTTGTATCTTGTGAAGGTATTCCTTAAAATAGGTGGGTGCTTTGGGTTTGGGTCTTGAAATATGAATAAAGAAATAAATAATATGTAAAATAAAATAGAGTCTGGTATGAATGTTCAACAATGCCAAATGGGTACAAAAAGCTAATACAAAACTTTATTCATATTTAAATTTATTTTGTATGATAAGATCAAAAGGATGATAAGAAACCACTTTATGTTTATAAGTTGTGTAATTTTGCAATCTGATATTGGGGTTATTTTTGGGACTCTGGGAAAACTTATCTCTAGACAAGCCCTAGGCATCGGCTAAGGTGGTAAGAGACTAAGGAGAGATTGTAGGTTTAGTTCTCACTTAAAGTAGAGGAAGAAAATGACATTACAAATGAACTTATGTTTATACATATTCTTTCCTTGTTGGCAGATTGCAAAAAGAAGAGGCATTACAAGTTCGTGTGAACAAAGCAAGTGAACTTGTTTGTATTAAACTTAAGGTACTCTCTCTCTCTCTCTCTCTCTCTCTCTCTCTCTCTCTCTCTCTCTCTCTCTCTCTCTCTGTTTGTGTGTTTGTGGTAGGCTGTTGTATTGGGGCAAGCAGGTGGCTTGCATAGAGATATAAGGTGGTTTTAGATGATATTAGGAGTGTTGACTTTTTTGTGTAATATTGGACGATTCTTGTTGAGTTATTTTTATTCATTTAATTCATTTTAGGGGCTTCTCTCTATCTTTTTCACACATGAGGAACACTAAAATGAAATGGGATATTTAAAGAGATGTCTATTCCTAAAGAATATTTCTAGTAATGATGTTATAATTACCAAATATGTTGATAACTTTTGTATGCATTTGAATTCATTGTTTTCTTAGGAACATAGCTGGTTGTTGGGTCACTTAACTAGTCAATTAGGCCAGCATAGATATGATACTACTCTCTTTTACATACTTTGGAATGTGATGGACATACTTATAGTATGTTTACAATTTTGGATGCTATTAAATGATAGTAGCAGTTTGTAGTATGTTAGGTTCTTTGCTTTTTTGTCTTTAGAACACCCTATTTTATTTTGATAAGTTACATTCCACCCTAATTATAGCTGCTAGCATGTATGGCATGTAGTTGGCTAGTAGCATTTATCTCATTTCAAATTGTTTTGAAACAAAGCAACCAGTTATACCATTTTAGTTTGCAAAACCACAACTTTAATTTTTTTGAAATTTCCAGTTATAGTTTGCAAAATACATAATTGGACTAGCATCCAATTATTTAGTAGTCTGATCACTGACTTTTGTATTCAATGGTACCTTTCTCTATTTTGAGGAGGGTGTCTAGTGTTCAACCTATTATTTCTGAGACTTATAAGGTTTTAGGGGCTTCTATTGTGTTGTAGAAGAAAGAAAAAAAGGATTTGGTTGTTTTTATATGGACTGTGATGATGGAAGTAGCATTGCTTCAGAAATTTATGATTTATCACTCATGTTAAAATACTTGTTATACAATTGTTAAACATTAGAAATTCTAAGCTGATTGTAATGCTTTGGTGTTGCTAAAAGTAAAAGTAGTTCTTGTGGTATTTGCTTCTATTGAGGAATTTTGATTGGCACGCACCCTTACTTTGTGGCAAGCAAGTTTCATTTTTTCACATATTTAAATTTTGTAGTGATTTTTCAAATACATATTAGAGTCTGCAAGCTTTGAGTTGTTCTTTAAATTTATGGAGTTACCTACTTTTGATGTTGCTTCTAATGCGTTTTCTACCTTTAAGGTCAGATCTATGAGTTTCTATAATATTTTTTGTTTATCTGTTTCATATTTAAGCCCCTTTCTAATCGATCCATTTATATGCACTTATTGAGTAATCTTGGTTTATATGTAGGACGTTCATCCGGTCCAACAATCTCTAGCTCTCCAAAAATCATTAGTTGCATCCCATCAACCAAGCTGCTTATAAGTTTTATGTTGGTGTTCGATGACTTTTTGTGTACAAAGAACTACATTTGAACAACTGCATTTTTTGGAAGTGTTGAAAGATATTTTTAAACACTTTGGAACTTTGATTGTGGTATTAGCTTGGAACTTTGATCGTGGTTATTGACAATTTTATATATTTGATAATTTATTTCTATGTTAATAGAATGTTAGTTTGGAGACATTTGTGGTGTTGTTAATTAATTACATTTGATGTATTGTTTTAGTAGAGCTAAAATTATTACAGGTTGTTTGTAATGGGGTTGTGGTTGTAAACCTGGGGGGGAGGGGGTGGGGAGGGGAATTTTAACCTATAGTGGCGGGCAAAAAGCGCCACTAAAGGTCTAAAATTATGTTACAATTGAAGCCCTATAGCGGCGTTTATATCCCCCCGCTAAAAGGTGCATATCCAGCTGTACACGAAGCCCTATAGCGGTGCTTATTGCCCGCTGCTAAAGGTTGTCACCTATAGCGGCGTGCATATCCTGCCGCAAAAAGGTCAATTGACCCGAAATCTAACCTTATATGGTGGCGGTTTTATGTCCATCGCAATAGACCAAAACCGCTGCTAAATGTTAGATCTATTGCGGCACTTTTTGTTACCACCACAATAGATCTATAGTGGCATCATAATAGTGGCAGGAAGAACCACCGCAATAGCACCCACCACTAAAGGTCAAATGTACCTTTAGCAGCGCTTTTTTAGGCAATAGTGGCGGTTTTGGCCCGCCGCAATAGTACATATTTCTTGGTGTGAGAGCCTCCAGAACGTCTTTAATGTAAGAGGGAAAATAATAGGAAGGAGAGTCAGAAAGAGGGGAATTCAGAGAACGTGAAAAAGTGTACTGAATTTTGAGATCCAGCCTCTATTTGTAGAGGTTAGGGTGCTCGAAAAATTAGCTAAATGATCAGAATATGAATTGGGACGTGTTCTTATCTCTAAAAAATTGAAAATGATGTGCTTTAACCTAATCCAAATGCCCTCAGGCCAAGGCCCGAGTTTGAGCCAATCGGCACTTGGAAAGTGCCGAATGGTGCTTTTGGGTGCCGATCCCTTGTTTGAGGTTTAGTCCATTTTTGACTCCTTTTTTGAGATTTTTTGAGTTGGGACTTGCACTTAGGCGCGTTTTTAATCCATATTCTAAAAATTAAACTCTTTTCTTGATAATTCAGGTCCTTTCAGCAACAATTATCTTGTAGATAAATACTCTAAAAGTCTGGATTATCTATAATTTTATTGTTATCCAATTATCCTCTTTATTCCCATGTAAGCAAGCCTATTTTTAACCCTAACTAACAACCAATCACAAAATTATATAATTAATTTTAATTTTCTAGCCAATCAGAATTAATTTAAATTAATCATGTGTGGTTGATTCTACCTAAACACAATGCATGCTGACTGGGCAAACTTGATCCTGTGATATCTTTCGCTCCGACTGTTCGATTTAGAAACCAGGTATACCATCGCGACCGTTAGACTATCAAGATCATTTTTATGATATGCAATGAACAAATTAATGCATGTAATGTAATCATGAATTTCGGGTACACGAATGGTTATTCCAATCATCTTCCTTGATTAAATCATGGGTGTAAAATCGAGTGTCTACAATGGTGTAAAGGATAGGGACTAACTTTGTAATTTACCCTTCTAGCAATTGATAACACATTGACCAAACATTGCAACCATAGTTCAGAATGTGTTAACAAAAACCATGGACAGCAAATCTTGACAGTCTCTCTCCAACCGGTTGAAGTTGTAGGAAAAAAAAATCGACAAAGACCCTAAATTGGATAAATTACTAAAGTGGGTTTGCATAACCTCCATTTACCACCGTGAATTTATCAAGTACAACACTAAATCAGTAATTCTTGAGTAATTCTCTCATTTAACCTAAAAAATTGAACCTAAAACTCTAATTAATCTTTAAACCTAGAACCTGTGTATTTGCATATCCATCCAAAACTTGTGTATAATGGAGAAAATCCATTGTTATGGATCAAAGGAGCTTGATTCGAGTATGGGAAACTACCGATCTTGTCGCCTACCTTCCAATTTCCAAAGCCTTGGAGTTCCACCTCTGATTCGAATTCCAAGCCCAACATCACAACTATCAAAGCAAGTCTATCAAAATTGTTTGATTTCTCTTCAAAAGGGTATGGGTGTTGTGAGAGACCGCAAACTGGGGGGCTTCTCAAAAAAGAGAGATTTTTAGAGTGCTTTTCAAGGCACCTCTCTTTTTGGATAAGTGGTGTGAAGTTGCCACTTATTTTTTGTACAAAAATATAAGAAAAATAAATACAAAATACATGACTAAATTGTTCCACTTCATTGATTGAGTAAAAAAAAATACATGTTTGATAAATTGAAAATTACAGGGCTTTAGGTCCTAGTTACAAACTACCAAAAATACATGGCTTCTTGTCCTAGTTACAATCTACCCAAAATAAATAAAGAACAAAGATAAAGTCTAAGTCTACCTATCCAAAGACTCTAAATTCAGAGTCTAGTCTTCTAGACTCTTGTGACCAATGTACCTCTTTTATGCATGCTATGAATGACATGTTGTACATATGAATAAAACTAAATCACACAAGTTTATTTATGAATGCATCCTCTTCTTTGTAAAAAAATTCATATATGTGTTATGAATAAAAAATTAAATTTGGTTTAGAAAAAAAATCATTTCTGTTTTTGTTGTGTAAAAAAAATTGTTTTTTGGAGAGAAAATTTAGATTTGTTTTTTTTCATTTAATTAAAATAAAGTCTTTAATTTGAAAAAAATAGCAGATCTGTTTTTGAGAACTTAGAAAAAAATGGTTTTTGATTTGTAAAAGATTAGATATGTTTTGTAAAAATAATAAAAAATAAAAGTTTAGATTTGTATATTAAAAAAATCAAATCTGTTTTTTCAAATGCAAAGAATGTGAAACAGATTTCTTGAGAAGAGAGTTTCATTCATGAAATAAATTTATGCTACATGTATCAAATAAAACAAACACAACCAACTCAAACATTCATGACCTTTTTTCTTTATTTCAAAGTCTGCTATGTTAAAAAAAAAAAAAAATCAGATCTGTATCTAAAGAAGATACAAATCAATTTATATTTTAAAAAAATCCAGATCTACATCTAATAAAGATGCAAACCAGTTTTTGATTTGAAAAAATTCAAATTTGCATCTAATAAAGATGCACACCAGTTTTTGATTTGAGAAAAATTCAGATCTGCATCTAATGAAGATGCAGATCAGTTTTTATTTTGAGAATAATTCAGATTTGCGTCTAAGGAAGATGCAGTTCCGTTTTTATTTTGAGAAAAATTTAGATCTACATCTAATGAAGATGCAGATCAGTTTTTATTTTGAGAAAAATTCAAATTTGCATCTAATGAAGATGCAGATCCGTTTTTATTTTGAGAAAAAGAATTGATAATATGCAGATTTTTGAAACTAAGAAAAAGATCACAGCAATAATAAAATAATTAAGAACATGCTTTATCAATATGAATTAACAATTCATGTTATGGATATTTGAAAGAACTACACTAAAATAAATATATAAACATGCATCATTACTACAAGAGAAACATAAGAAAAGAAAAAGGGGTAACAAGAAACAACCTCTTGCATGGAGCACTCTTCTTCTTGAGAGGATATTTTAGGGTTCAAAGAAATTTATTCAATTATCTTTGAAACCTAAAAACCCTAGCTTCAAAGAATATCAGAGAGGGGGATCAAAAATATGAGAATTTCGAGTGTGTGAGAAAGTGTCTCTCTTGAGAACGTAAAAGAGTGTCTTGAATTTTGAAATCCAGTCTCTATTTATAGAGGCTGGAATGCTTAAAAAATAAGCAACAACGGGTAGAATGCACATCAGGACGCGTCTTTCTACGAAAAAGTCGAAAGGGATGTGCCTTATCGTCACCCAAAGAGAGTTGGATCAAAGCTCGAAAAGGTACCATTCAGCACTTTGAAAGTGCCAATCGACACTCCAAAAGTGCCGAATGGTACTCTTGGGTGCTAACGCACTTTTATGTTTGGGTGCATTTTAGACTCCTTTTTTAGATTTTCTTGAACTGGGCCTTGCACTTGGACATGTTTTCAATTTGTATTTTTAGATTTTTATCACTTTTCTGGATAATTTAGGTCTATTCAGCAACAAATATCTTGTAGATAAATACTCTAAAATAAATCTTGATAAAATTGAAATTATCCACAATTTTATTGTTATCCAATTATCCCCTTTTTTCCTATGCAAGCAATCTTATTTTAAACACTAATTATCAACCAATCGCAAAATTATTTAATTAATTTTAATTGGTTAACCAATTAGAATTAATTTAAATTAATCATACATGGTCAACTCTACTTAGACACAATGCATGCTAACCGTGCAAACTTGATTATGTGATATGTTTCGATCCGACGGTCCGATTTAGAAACCAGACATACCGTCGTCACCGTTAGAATCTCAAGGTCATTTTTATGATTGCAATGAATGAATTAATGCATGTAATGATTTTTGGGGTGCATGGATGGTCACTCTAGTTATCTTCCTTGATTAAATCATGAGTGCAAAATTGAGTGTCTACAGGTGCTTGATTTCTAACAGAGATAGAAGAGGGGGTTGAGAGAGTTTCACCTCGTGAAATAGAATAGACTACTGCTCAATCTGTGCAAAATTTTAACGCCGTTTAATGTGTTTAGTTAAGTAGCCACATGTTTTAATATTAAAAGGAGAACCTAAGGTACTAGAATTAAGGTATTGCATCTAAATTTTGCCCTATTTAATTTATATGTAGTATTAAAAAAAGCACACTAAAAATTTTCTCATTATAAATGCTAATTGGGGAGAACATGTTTTTTTTTAATTGTTTTTTGGACTGAACATTGTTAAGAACAATTATTTCACATTTTGATAATTGCTATCTAAATAATTTTTGAGTGATGTAATGTCCCTCTTACGCTACCATTTAACATCATTTTTATTATATACTAATTACATTTTGTCACCACCACCACTTCCAGGCAAGTTGGTACCCGGTTTGTAAGTAACCTATTACTCGGGGGTTTGAGCCCCCGCATTTACCTAGGAAAAAAAAATTACATTTTGTCACTTCTCAACAAAAAGAAAAAATACAATATTCTATTACTTAAACAAATATTTTTTTCCCCTCATTAGAGTATTGAATTATGCTCTAGGTTCTAATTGTTGAACTACACTGTATGACTCCAAGAATTACTCCCTATTTTTCCTGACAAGACAAACTCCACGGGAATATTCGTGTTTTGTGAGAATTTTATTTTTATTGAGAATAAGCTCAAAAGAAAGTACATAGATTGTAGCTTACATACATGTAAGTATGTAACCACCAAAAAAAGAAATAAAAAAGAAGAGCAACTTTTTTAGCATTATTGATCTCTGTCTGCCTGCCACGCACACATTATTACTCCAACGTAACATATCGTATTGATTAATTGTTGCTATTGCATAATATTTTCCAGTCAAAAGGTTGACACTTCTGTTTGATCAAAGAAGAGGCCGGAAGGACCACCTTCAGGCATCAAAGCAAGCATCACAGGACCTTTTGCAGCTTCTGCAATAGTGAAAACCCCAGTGTTGTCGTTCAAATCCGTTTTCGTATAGCCAGGACCAACTGAGTTAATAGCAATATTGGGATTCTACTTAGCTAGAACCCTTGTGTAAGCATTCAGAGCTGCCTTGGAGACAAAATAAGCTGAAAAATTGATAGGCCAGCCTTTGACTTCTATGGAATTCTCCTTCACATCTTCTAAGAACCCTTCAACCACCTCGTCCACTTTCTCTTCTGTGAGACCATCTACATCTTCTAACTTCTTCCTTGCATTTTCATTTGAAATAAACTGAAATACAAACACACAATTGAATATATAAGCTCATAATATATGGTCAATCAATTCTAGCACCAAATGTTCATTGCATGTCCAGTTCAATGGTCAAAGCACAAATCTCAACATGCCATGTCCTGCAACTAATTCACACTTCATACTGTTAGAAATGACCAAGAAATTTCCAAGTGTAATGACTTTTGAATTTTCACAAAGTGATTTCATTAACCCTGTGATTGTGAGTTGTACCTTTTTCATTAGTAGCATCTATAACCTAACTACTTTTGGATTAATAATTGTTGAGAAATTTAGACCCCGGTTGATAGAATTAACAAGTTTTAAACCCAAGTTGTTAATTAGATTTATTATTAATAAAACTTGTTAAAACAAACAAACATCAATATCATGTCAAAATCATGCAGCAGAAAAAATAAATAAGACAAGATATGATGACCCAGGAAAACCAATGAAACCAACCAGTTTCATAGTAAAAAACTTGGAGGAAAACCTTCCCAAAAAGCAATCCACTATAGTAAAGAGAAGTTTCAGATCTAGTACAAAATCTTTGTCCCTAGACTCTACAATCCCATAGATGAACTCACAGCAGAAACCTTCTACCGCTTCAGAACCTCTGAACTCTTCAATATATGAACGCCACCCTTTGATGATGCATGAATCCCAATACGTGACTAACCAATTGCGCGGATCCCAGTACGCGACTTCAATCACCAACTAGAAGAAGATTGTTGGCTGCAAAGTTATTCACTTCATCAACAATGAATATCAAAAAGCACTTGATTACAAAACACTAAGGCGCAAAGACGCAGTAACTTCTTTTAGAGAGAATAATGCATCGGTCACCTTTTGCATATGTTCTCCTTGTATTCTCTTATGTGACGGCTTTTAAAATAAGTCTTATATAAGTTTAGGGTTGTGAAAAAAGAAATCCTACTCAAATACAAAAGCCTGGCCCAAAAACAGAAATCTGAATTCCCGTAACCTCGACAGATAGCAGCTATCGAGGAGGTGTCGAGAAGGTGTCGAAGGGACAGAAACTTTCTCGATCGATCGACCAGCTATCGAAATTGCGATAAGCATCAGTTGCAAAATCTCGACAGATAGCTAGGTGTCGAGGAGGTGTCGAGCAGCTATCGAGCTTTAAAATTCAGCACTTTCTCACTTGATTCTTGGATAGACTTGAATGAATTTAACATTTGAACTTGAAACAAAGTGTCTTGAAGTATTAAACATATCCTAGATCTACCCAAATATAAGCAAAGTGCATTTTGTCAAAAGATTAGCCAACTACATAAAATATTAACATATGTTCCTAATAAATGAACTACATATGTCCTAACAAATGAACCACATATGTCCTAACAATAATAATTTACCTTTAGCTGCCCCAAACTGGAGGAGACGTTTACTATTCTTGCTGAATTGGATAATTGAAGAAGCGGAATAAGTTCTTTGCTCACTTGCTTGGTCCCATAATAGTTTGTTCTCAAACAATTCTCCGTAGTTTGATAAGTCTGCTTTATAAGTTCCTTCAAAGGTTCGGCATTTGGACCTATAAACTGTATAATCATATGGAGGTAAGCGATGTTGCACTCATGTTTAAAACATTTTATTTTGTGAAAATTGAGGGAGTGGGAAGGGGAAAAAATTTATTGCTAAAGTATATACAACTTCAGGAAGATGCTCTCTAATTGACACAAATAATGATTACATAGCATTAAGAGACTTACTTCATCCAAACCAAGGTTCCATAATTCCTTATCGACTATGGCTCCATTAATCCCTGCATTGTTTACCTACAATTTTGAAGTTATATCAGTCTTAAAGCAATCGAAACTGGGGAATAGAGCAAGATTTCCTGGATTAATATATGGTATATATTTTTCTTTTTCCAAACAAGTGATATATGTTCATCTACTGAAGAAAAAGGTCGTAAAAGAAAGAAAGCGGACTATATGATTCATCGTTGTTAAACACTATAAACTGACTGTAAGAGGTTTCTAGCATAGCTATTCTGATCCTCACTGGACTACTTGGATTTATTCTCTTCTACTAGTCAAAATTATATATATTTTTTAATGTATGAGCTCAACCAATGCTTTACTTTCTTTGTTAAATTCAAAATTCAATGATTCTATGAAAAATTCTATAGATTCACCGTAACATATGAAGAAAAAAACAATCTTCACTATCAAAATAATACTTAGAATCTCTCAGAATATGCATAAGCTGCATCACCAATATGTCAAGCTTCCCAAATTGGGTTTTGATGAAATCAACCAAAGAGGAAACGCTAACTGGGTCCGTCACATCTAGTTGATGGAAGACCACATCAGAGTATCCAGCAGTCTTGAGTTTACCAACAGCTTCATTGCCCCTCCTCACATCTCGAGCAGTTAATACCACCTTGATTCCATTTGAAGCTAATTGTTGACATATCCCATATCCGATCCCTTTATTGGCTCCTGTTACAACTGCAATCCTAGGGGGGAAGATTGAAATTAAAAATTAAAAGATTAAAAAAAAAAAAATAGATGCATATTAGGGATATCTCAATAGATCTCAGCTTTATGTGTCAACTAAAAACATTATTGTTTGAAGATCAGATTACCTCTTTGTCCCAGGAGTCATGTTTGTTTACCCCATTTGCTGTGAAAAATTGAAGGGTAGTCTGTAAGAGTAAGTGTAACAGACTAACAGCGTTGCAAATTATGTTTTATCAAAAAACATATATAATGGTTCTTTTCTTGGTGTAGTCTTATAAGTTTTCATAGATTTGCTGTAGTGTGTATTTTAATTTTGTTTTTATAGCGAGTTTGACTATATATAATTGACATTAAAGTAGAAATTGCTGGGCTAGTATGTGTATGCATGGCCTACTTATGTATGCATAACGTACGTATTCCTCTCTTGAAGGGTAGGTCCGCTTATCAAAAAAAAAAAAAGAAGGGTAGGCCATGGCATATTTTATTTTTACATAGGCCATGACTTATTTTAATTTTAATTTTAATATCATAATTTATTATAACAAAAATCTATTTCTTTTATTTTATAATATGCTTCTTCTTTTTTTAAATACTAAATCTATAACAAATTTTACAAAAAAAAAAAAAAACTTTAAAAAAAAAAAACTTTAAAAAAAAAAAACTTTAAAAAAAATTATTAAATTTTTTGGAATATGTAAGGCAGAGGCCCAAAAGTACAGGGAATATTAAATTATTCCTGTACTTTTGGATTTTCTTACCTGTATTTATAATATGGGAGGAGGGAGTGACTTTTTGAGTGACGTCTTTGAAAAATTGCAATATCTATCTATTCGATTTTGCTTTGTTTGAATTAGGTCTTTGTTGCTTTTATTTTTAAAAAATTATTGCTGATCTCGTAAAGTTTGCCGGCTGTTTCTCTAGAATGATTTTTATATATATATATATATATATATATATAATTATTTTTAATGGTGCAGTTGAAATAGTAATCAAAAGTAGCAAGTGAGACAAAGGCAGTCAAAGTCTTCATGGGTCGAAATTTTCTTCTGTGTTAGGTTATTTCTTTCTGTTTCAGAACTCAGAAGAATTATTCTACAGGTTCTCTAACTTCGTATTGTGGCCAAAAAACGGAAAAACTGAACTTTAACCCTATATATATTGTACAGTGTGCATTAGATATTCCTTAAAAAGTCAGATTTTTTTACTATTTAATTTATTTTTGCTATTATACATAAGTTTCATTGCATTTTTTGGTACTATTTATAGGTCTCACTATATTATTTCAGTTACCTTTTTAACTTAATTTACAGTACTTTCCATAAAAAGTTTTCAATTTTAACTAAATAAGTTGTTCTTAAATATTTTTTAATAATTCTCTAAGTATTGCCGTATTGAGTAAAAATATTTTACTTACATATGCCATGACATACTTATTCCTCTGTTGACGGGTAGGCTCTCCTATAAAAAAAAAAAAAAAAAAAAAAAAAAAAAGGGTAGGCATCAGAAAAGGAGAAGGGTAGGCCATGACGTATTTTAAATTTTTTTTTTTTTTTTTTTTTTTAAGAAAGAATGGTTAAGAGGTTGGCCAACTTGGGTTTCTCGTTAGGCGAAACTATAGTAACTTCTAACTTCTCTTTTGTTAAGGTCTCATTTTAATGAAATAATGGTTCGTTTAATGAGTAATTTTTAAGTATTTTTAGAGCATGAAGAATGGTATTCACTCCTCTCATATTCATAATGAGGTTTGAGAGCAAACCAACAAATGTGAAGGCCTAAGACAATATATTTAAATGAGTCATTTTTGTTATCACTTAAATAATATTTAACTAACATTTAATATCATAATTTTTTAATAACAAAAATCTATTCCTTTTATTTTGTGATATGTTTTTTTTTTTCAAAAATACTAAAGTTATAACAAATTTTACCAAAAAAAAACTTTAAAAAAAATTATTACCTTCACGACCTACTTCATCTTCAGGGGTTGGCACATACGGTGGGTTCACAACCATCACATCAACCAATCCCGCCAGACGCTTCTCCAGTCCTAATGCGATGTCAGTGTTTATCAACTCTGCATGAACACCATGTGCTTCTAGAGTCTCGCTGGTCACCCTCACAGCATGAGGGTTGGTATCAGTAGCAATATAGTGGATCCCAGGAGCCTCCTGTCCTAGAATGAGAGCTAGAGAAGTAATAATATAACCACTGCCACAACCCACTTCCATGCACAAAGTGGGATGATGCTCTAACAGGTGATTCCTATCAGCCAGGAGCGCATCAACTAGTGCAAATGAATCATCACACGGTTCATAAACCTCGGGATGTGAACTCACAAGGCGGATTTGGGCTGTTCTGAAGGGCATCTTGTAAAGGACTAATAGAAACTATTGCTTATGCAGAAAGTACTCCTACCTGTTATTGTTCAATTGTTTATCTTCGTTGGTATAAAGAGTTTTTTGCTGGCTCTAATTGTAGCTAACTGTTCTCCATATAAATAAAAAATAAAAAAAAATAAAAAAATGGAAAACCCACATATTAGCTTTATCCTAAGAAAAAAACTAGGCAGAAATTAGAATGAAACAATTACAATTACTGTCCCAGATCATATTTCTTGGTAATCATACATAGATGACATGATCCAATCAATGATCATATTAAATTTATTGGTTCATAATTAATAAAGTGACTAAATTTTAGATTGGCCATAAACATCAATCTACAACTACTCTCCTCCTTTTTTTTCTGGGTTTGGAACTAACTGTGAACAAAATATATGATAGTAAGCATAGACACAAGCGAGTTATATTAAATAGATTGATTCTCTACCTTAAATTGATTCCTAAAACTTGCAGGCAAAAGTAAAGAAAAACAAAAACTAAACTATGAAGAATCAAACAATGAAGAAGAAAACAGGATTGCTCTCCTCTATTGCTATGGATAACTAACAATAAAAAAAGACAAAAACAAAAGATTGAACTATATTGTTTAGCTGATTTTGCAATCAACAGACATAAGATTTTTTTTTTTTTTGAGAATCTCAACAGACGTAAGATTGAATGAAAAGAAACATTATATTAAACCCCAAAAGAATCATATGACCTCGTTTATGTATATTTGAGAGAGAGAGAGAGAGAGTACCGACTTGTTGGGTGTCGCTGTAGTTGTCAAGTGGAACGGCAGCGTCAGTTGCAATTGGTGAGTGTGTAGTGTTTTCAGCCGTTGGATTTTGTTTGTTGTTGGAGATGTAAGTAATTCCAGCCTTTCTTCAATAAATATATGATTGCTCCTTGTTCTTTTTGTTTTGATGCCTCTGATAGTCTGATGTTTTGGTTTGGTCCGTTTGAAAAGAGGGATAAAGAGAGAAAAGAGTTGAAGTGATGGAGAGAGAGGCGAAACAAGAAAGAGAATTCCGTGCTTTTTTTTGGCCTTTGGATTGTTTCGTTTCCACGTGGCATTCATCCACATTAAAATAGGAGAGAACTGGAGAATAACAAACGGGAGAGGAGCCCGTCCCAGATTGGCTCTGTCTAAAGTATCTATCTATGCCGGCACTCTTGACGCTCTTTATGTAAAATATCAATTGGTTCTTGGTATAGGCGAAAATTGAATCTAAACTCTTTTATTCAATCGTCAGAAACTTTACCAATTAAATTAATTAGAATCCTCTAATATCAAGATTCTTTATTTACTGGCAAAGGTTGCTTGTTAAGGTTAAATTATATAAAGCTGACCCTAAAGCCCATAAACTTGACAAAATAAAGACAAAGCTAGGTGACCGACAAAAAATTAACATGGATTGCAAAAAGAGCTCAACTGGCCTATTATAATTATAATTTTTTTTAAATGTGACTTTAAAAAAAAATATATTGATATAACATGGATTGTAATTTTTTTTTTTAAAATGTCTTGTTAATATTGATATAATCATAGAATGCAAAATTTAGTTAGAAGTGTGATGATTTAAATATATATAACAAACCAAGTTCTTAAAATTATTGATGGTATTTACAAAAGTCATTAGAATATTATATAACTAACAAATTCTATTGTGTTGTTAATGATGTTTAGGATAAGTGGTATCTCCTAGTATTTTCAACAAAAATCTCCATGATTCAAACCATCTTCCTCCACTTAAAATTTACTTAAAAAAAAAAAAAAAAAAAAACATATCCAATTATTTTTGGGGGGGTGGGGGTTGGTTTGGGAGGGTATTTATAGTTGGTATAATGAGGGGAGAGCAAAAAGTTAGATTATCCCAATCAACTTAAAGGGCGTAATATCAGGTTTTCATAGGACGGCAGATTGAGAAGATGGATCTACGATGATTTGAGGTAGTCACCATCTAAAAGAATGATTTACACTTGGGACAAGTATTTATATAGATTTAGTTATAAGTGCATACAACAAATTGTCTAACTAACCAACTAATACATAACAACCCTTTCTTGATTATTTCGTGCAAATAAGACATGTTATAGCCTTTGGCCTCATTAAAAAGTCTTGATCTTCTAGTCTTCTATGTAAGTTAACCTACCTTGTACCCATAGTGAAGTCCCTTGCTTTGGGAGAAGACGATGAAATGCATGTTAATATTGATATTATGACTGAAATGAAGTTTAATTCAGCAAAAAAAAAAAAAAAATGAAGTTTAATTGAGAATTAGCTTAGCTAGAATTGTTCATGAAGATGAGTGCCATATATCATATATGGCTGTTTAAAGAGAACCTTTTACGAGACTACAAAAGTTTCTCTTGGAACTAGTATCTTTGGGTTAAAAATGGCTTTAGCCTTACAGAGCCACCATTTTAGAACCACGTGCAAAAATGCATAGTTATACATCAGAGGCAATCTCATGAGGAATATACTGTATAAATTATTGTGGTTGGAACCATCTATACAAATGATATGTAGATTTTAATACAACAATAGTGAACAGATGTAGCAAATTTTACAAGCTCTCCTATAAATTTCAAGTTCTAATGCTGCAATTGCCTTTCTTAATCAACTGCCTCCTCAATGTCATGATAAAAATGCTTGATACCGATAGTCAATTTCCAAATTGATGCCATGCTTGCAAGTTGCAAAACATCTCTATTCACCATCATAAACTCAGTTCAGCAACATAACCGCAGCCATTAGGACCATGTAAATATCATGAATCCAAGGGCATGGTTCCACTCATCAAGCTGTATAAATGGTGTAAACAGAATGGAGATGCACACTAATGTTGCTGTTGCAGTGATGCTTGAATGATAGATGTAAGAGATGGATGGATCCGGGCCTTTCTCAAGGAGCGAGCTTCACTTCTTCCTTCAGCATATTCCTCACCCAAAGGCCACCTTGGCCGCAAATCATACTGATTTATATAGCAAACACATACAAATTAATTGTTGAAAGAATATTAACATCTATCAACTTGTACAAGTCATTAAAAATTCCACCTGAAAAGGCTTTCAACATCTATAACTTAGTTTACTCTCCATGGCATAGTTAATCCAGAAGCCAATTGCATATCTAAAATTGGAGTAACTAAATTCCAAGTGCCTAAAACCTATGTCACAGCAAGAATGAATCATTTTGTTGGACAAACAATAAAACAATGGACTATACCATTTCAAATTTCTTATGACATTCATGGTGTCATAAAGGGAGACAATTGTGCAGCGGGGTGAAGAAGTTTGCTAATTGTAATTATAATGACCATGATAATGACAATAAACTTTTCATATTCAAAAAAATAAATCTCATGTGCCAAAAGAAGGCTTTGCACTCTTTTTTCCCTCCAGGCCACCACTATTCCTTCTTCTATATTCCCATTTTTTAGAAGGGAGGGGGAGGGGTGTTGGGTGGAAGGGGAGCGTGTAAAGGGCTGTGTAGACAGTGATAAATGATGGGCAAAATAAGACAAATGGAAGACAGCTATCGGTGTTTAAGAGTTTGAAGCCAACCACAAAATCTTCAGATTCAACTGCAGGTGGTGGAGGATCAAATCTGCCCATGCGAAAGTGTTCAATGCCAGTCCAAGCCACCATTACACCTAGTCAAATGAAAATAAAGCATTAATCTTGAATGACAGGTATTCGGTATTCCAGACTGTCTGACAAGCAACATTAATCATAAATTTGCACATGTAGGAACTCTCCCTTATATATATATATAACTTTTAAACCTGTTTAGTACTGCATGGAAAGTAATATATGCTGAATTTATCTTTTCACTGCTAAAGAATTGGATTGGAATATAATAAACATCTGGATAGTAATGGAACTTTATGTTGTTTCATCTCTTCAACAAAACAGTGGGCAGCAGGAAGATTGTGAACCCATCACAAACAGAAATAAAATACCTTCTCTATGATTAAGAAAACAGACAAGTAGCTAATTCCTGCTAAATTTGCTTTCGGTTTTGCAGGTTCCAGTGTTGTCAGCTACTCTAGGTTAACATCCTATGGTCCCTGTTTTACTACAGGTGAATAACCTCATCCACAAGGCAAGCAACTACAGAAATATGACTTACCATTGTCCGTGCAAAGACTGGGAGGAGGGCACACAAGTTGCAAACTGTTTTTCTTCACAACCTGATCAAGGCGAGCCCTAACATACTGATTTGATGCAACACCTCCAGAGACTACCTGCAGGCCGCAGATTATAAGATGAATGTTGCGATCCTCTATATGTACGGATAATTAACAGAAAGAGGCAGCATTGATTTGAAAAAAATGCAGCTCAAATCACCAAATGTTTTATAGAAGGTTCAATCTTCAATGCCCATTCAATTGCTCGTTGACACCTTTCCTCTAGATGTAATACTGCAACTCGCTGGATGGAAACAATATCAGGGGGAGCAATAAAAATATAGAAAGAATATATTGTAGGCCTTAGGAATGCTTTATTCACCAAATTAAGTATAATATATATAAATTAACCTGAAAAGAAGCAGCAATATCAGCTCGAGAACGTCTATCTTGACTACTTGCACAAGAAATGGGAATTTCAGCATTACTGCACATAGCCCGTACACACATCAAAAAGTGGATAGTAGATTGAAAGGGAAAGAATATTAAAATTTAAATTGCATGCTGCTTTCATAGTTTGTTACTTCACGGTAACCAAACTTATTTTTTTAAGTAGCAACTTCAATATATCTGTAGCTCAGGAATTACACTAATCAAAATCACTGATAAAAGAACTGAGCTGACGTGAATAAACTAACCAAATATAACACTGAACAGAATGTGAACTTAGGCCAGTCATTTTACCAATATTTATATTACTTTGGTAATAATTTATTTGTATTAGAGACTTCATGCCTTGTTGGTTGTAGACTATATTTGTTTGTATACAGATTGTGCATAACTGATTTAGCGAACTTATCTGTATGACATCCAAAACAATCAAATATGTATATTGCAATAAAGATGCAACAATTGCTGCAAATACACTATTAGATGCAGAAAGCATATAGACAATGCATTTAATTCACTTCCATGCTAGCTCCTCGGTTCTTCCTGGGATTCTACTTTTAAAACTCATACTACCTTTGACTCAAATGACAATTCCTCCTCCCAGAAGAAAGGGTAAAGGGTAAGTTCATGGGTTCAAAACCTGCTGGGTACATAATTTACCAATCAAAAAAGAAATATTTAAATCAAAAGACCAAAAGCAAAGACAGAGTTCAATAGAGGCACTTGATTTGCTCTTGACGGCAATAGCCATCTCTCTCTCTCACCCTGCAGCTCAAATTCTGCATCCTGAACCAGATCTATGGACTTAGGGCTACTACGCATCCTACAAAAATGTAACTATCTTTGTTCTTTTTTTTGCTTCAATTCTTTTTGACATGCAACGATTCATTCAAAAAGTGTAAAGGGGTGCTTCCCAAGTACATGGGAAGTATTCAAGATTTTTATGCTTCAATTCTTAATCTTACTATCTTTGTCTTCTATCCTAATCCTAAATATGACCACCTGTAAATAGCCAGAATCTTGTTACCCAAAATTATAGTACTCTTTACAGTTCAAGAGGAAGAGTCATGTAGAATTCATCAAAGAATGTAAATTGAATTGAATTCACCAGGTAGAAATACATATTTTGACATTTGCTACATACATATTTCTGGATTCAATTGCCAGCCTCACTTGAGTCTTCAGACCAGCATATGAGAAGTTGCAATCTTTATGTTGTTTCATTGGAATCTAAAAATTAATGCAGTGCAAAAACTTAGGATACACATCCAGCCAAAAATTACCAGAATGTGGTTAAGAAGTCCCAGAAAATAACTTACAGAGAACTTGATTGATTCTGCATCACCCTCTCGAGCAAGCTCCTCTATAGCTGGCCCACCACTTCTCCTCATATCAAGACCAAGCCACTTTGCTGTCTTGTCATATGCCTCACCAATTGCATCATCTATTGAGGTCCCAAGTTGTATGTATTGGCCAAGGCCTTGAGCAAGAATAAGTAGATTGTGTCCTCCTAAAAAAGAAAAGAAAAAAAGAAGTGCATACAACAATTAGATAATGCATTAATGCTCAAGGCCATTATAACCAAATGAAATAGAAGAAGCGAAGTTATAATACAGTCCATGGTAATGAATGACTGGGAGTTTTGAAATCGTAGTAAGATGCCAAAACTTATTGTTTAAATGCAGTGAAGGAATGATTGAACAATTCATCATCTTGTAAACAAACGTACTTATAAGTAATAAGCAGGATTTTTGACACAACGTACCACAGAGAAATAAGGGAGCCAACAAGGACAAAAAGCAGGTCAACACTTACACAATGAATTATCATCACATCAGTGCCCCAACTAATTAGTTTATTTATTTATTGTAATAGATTTCATCTTTAGTGAGTGTTCCCCTTTTTTTAGGAATGGAGGCAGCTAGAATGACATGTTTTCCCTTCTTTCTGGTTTCTAGGAAATTGCCCATTCATCTAAACTGTTTGTAATCCTTTTTGATGCACTGCAGTTTGACTTGTGATCTGGAAGAAATAGGACTTATATATGATGTCTAGCATGGTGAAGTGTGCTCACAATTCAATGCTTTCTACGGCATGAAATTGGGCTGATTTGATAAGAACGAGCATTTAAACAATATCAAACGAGAAACAA
>NW_027070471.1:0-1830 GCF_002906115.3 Quercus suber
TTTCATCATCATTGTGTTTATTACTATTGTTGGAAGCTTTTATTTTAACTTTACCAAGAACTTTACTTAAACTATACTGAATGCATGATCATGACTTTCACTAAAATATTTTATCCTAGCTTTGTTGGATCCATCCTAAAAGCTTTAATTACCAAACACGTTTTTTAATTGCTGAGTATTTTATATCAATTGATCTCATCTTAAAGTCTTAATGCAATTAAAACACTTTGCAATCAATCAATCTTAGTGTCATTATTGGACATTGTAGGCTATTTTAGCATGATTCCAAAATTACTAAATAACCCCTCTCTCTATCTCTCTCATTTTCTTTTAATAATTAATGATGTATCAAAGTAAAACACATGTTCTCAGTAGCAAAAAGTCCCCAACATTTTTTAAATTAATTAATTTAATTTTTTTTTTTTTTGATTGTGCCAGGCGTGTATATATACTATATAATAACTTACTATTTTCATTTTCATTATTATATTTTTATTTATTTATTTTGATGCAACATTTTCATTTTTCACGTTTATATTATTTTAGTTATTTATGGTGGTATCAGGTCCAATTAAAAACGTGAGATAAGGTGTCCAGAAACATCACAAAATGTATAGTAGAAATCTTTTAATAAAATCATTACTATGATGGTCCCATAAATGTTTTTTTTTATTTTTTTTTTAATCATTGTGGAAAAATTGTTAAATTTCTTTATGTACCAAGACTTATTATTTTTTTGTGTGATAAGGGCTATGATTCCATCCTTGAATCTACACGTGAAGTAAATATTATTAAAAAAATGTAAAAATTTGTGTGAGAATTTTTACATTTTTTTATTTGTTAATGTGAGTCGACACATTTGCAACACAATAAGGGGGAAAAACGACTTGTTAAAAGTGAGTAAAAATGAAGCATTGTTTATATAATTAAGTAGGTGCATGTTTTTATACTCTATAAGTCTGATGAAACAAAAAAATTTTATAATATTTCTCATAACTGTCTATGTGGTATATTGTAATAGGTATAAAATAAAATAGTATTAGTGCTGGTTGTGAAAAAAATAGTATAATAAATTAACTTCTACGTCTCTAATTCTGCTATTTTATAAATGTTGTCTTTGATGTGGATGCTTGTCAAATTCGCATAGGAGGGCCAAAGCCAAGGTCAAGCCTAATTACCAAGCACCATGTGTTTTACCTGTTCTTATCATTATTGTTTTTTGTTTTGTTAAGGAGGAATTGAGAGAAGAGAAAAATAGAAACTCAGCTTTAAGTTGTAAACGAAACCATGGATTAAGGTTTAGGCAGCCCATGTGAAGGAATAAACAAACCAAATTGCTTAACCGACATGTTACTATATCATAAATTTTCTTTTTATTAATAAGTTACACGTGCATAATTTTAAAGTTGACTAGTGTACACTTTGGCTGTTAAATTTTTGTGTTGTTTTTATTTTGTTCATTTACATTGCAAAATTTTTATTTTTATTATTCACAAGTGGTTTCATTTTCATACTGGTCCTTTTATCTGAATTTTGATAGTAATATTCCCTACAAAAAAAAAAAAAAAAAAAAATGAACTCCCTATATTTCAAAGTATTTTAGAGCTAGTATTTCATGAATTAATTAAATCATAATATTAATGATCTAATTACTGACAAAAATAGATGAGTATGGTCAATATAAAAACAAAATCAAACACATTATCAAAATGAAAAAATTTAAACCTAAAGGATTAAAATAAAAATAACCTTAAACTTTAAAGGCAAAAAGTGTATTTTATAGTCTATAGTCTTTAAAGTTTTTTAATTACCAAAACAATGTATTCTTAA
>NW_027070471.1:18770-36270 GCF_002906115.3 Quercus suber
GAAGATTCTAAAGAGAATTATCAATTAGTGTAAACTTACTTCATTCCATAACTTTCCATGAGCTAGACGTGGATATACAGGTGCTTTTGGATTGGCAAATGATATGAAATTTGAAACTGCGACCAGCTTAGGCTGCAAGATAGTCGATATGATAGTGTTATTAACATATCATCATTGAAGCATAAGAAAATATGTAGAAAGAGTAGTCCTTGACACACATTTGACAAACCGTCTGAAAACAATGCAAAGGAAAAGTCTGCCCGCTGATTGATCAACTCGAATTTCAAAGAATTTTTGCCTGTTTTGCTGTACTTTAAATTGGAGAAATTTGCGTACTTATACTAGAAGAAAGGCATTCGTGTCACATAGGTTAGAGAAGCAAGAACCAAGATGTTTTTTAGTGTAACTTTTAACCTCAGTTTCAAAATTTACACCATACACACCTTTATTGGGCTTGTACATAAATATGGAGACTCAATTTCATCATTTTCTGGTGTACAAGTTGATGAGCTGCATTTTTAAAATAAAATTCCATCAATTTCTGGACTAAAACAAGATGCATAATTACTACATAATACTATTCTCCATGGAATTGTCTATGTACATAGTCTCAGTTAATGAATGAAAAATTCAATCCCTGAAGAAGCACAATTAATACAATAAGCTAGACAGTTCATAGTGACACAGATGTACTTGAATTTTGCAGGAGAAAAGACTGCAACCAATCATCCCCAGAAGGGTCAGGGTTTACAAGATCCACTGTCACCCATGCTTTGTCCTCACCCTGTAATCATATATAAAACATCGTTACAATCACAAAATTTTTTTTTTTTAATTTTATAAATGAAATCAATCACAAAAGGGTTGAATGTATATAATATATGGAGTTTCTGTGTAGATTTAATTACTATTAGTGTAGCTAATAAAATGATTTAAAAAAATTGTAATTAATACAACATCACTTATATATACTTGAACTCTTTATTACTGACATAATTTTATCACACCCCAAGCCATAACAACAACTAAAAATAAAAATAAAAAATGAAAAAAAGTGGTCAATTTTTTTGTCTCACTAGATTTATAATTTTTATATTTTATTTGAGTTGTAAACTGATGAGATACCTCTATTGTTTTCTTTGAAAATGAAATTACTCGTTCATTGAAAAATGAAAAACAAAAAGGCTACCAGAACTATGTTCAACAAATGAACCACCCTAACATTAATGAAGTCAACAATAATCTTTTTACGAGAAAAATATACAAAATTCCTTAGCAATCTCCTCATTAAAATGTGAGATTTGAAGTTTTGACTTTTGAGTGTAACACTTAACCTCTTATACAATATTGCTTTATAAATAAAATAACATTTAATTTTCTTAGAGCATTAGTATCGGAGGGTGTAAACACCTCCAGTTACTATTTTACAATCCAAGACACCCAAATAAAACTTCATCCAGATATGTAAACTTAAAAAAATTTGCAACATTACTATAGTAAGGTTTCATATATGCAACCTTATTGCTCATAGGTTGTAAAGAAAAAAAATAATATTTTAATCTTGTGGTTGTGTGGTGAATGAAAAAGAGAGAGAAGAGTACTTTTTTATTATTTTATTAAGTAGTTTATATTATTTTATTGGGTTGTATGTAAAATAAAAACTAAGAATGTTGGATGAGTTGTGAAATAGGATAGTAAAATAGATAAAATGGTTTTGAGGATGTAAAATAGTTTTTTTTTTTTTTTGGCATCTCTAGATGCTAGTTCTCTTAGAGGTTTTTAGTGTAACACTTAAGCCTCTTGTGATTTTTAGTGTAACATAAAACCACCATGTGGTACCATTTTATATGAAAATAATATAACATGAATCTCACATGAATAACTCATCATTTGTTTTCATGAATATTGAACAGTTTACACAAAAAATAACACAACAAAAGGGTTGGGTTAGGTCGTATAACTCAAAACTTCAAGGAATTCCATATTTTTCAGAAAAACCATAAGGGTTCTTTTTTTTTTTTTTTTTTTCCTTTTATATTATGATGTAAAAATATGTACCACCAAATGTTCACAAAAATTCAATTAATCTTATTACATATGGTCCCACCTACATAGGGAGAAAACTAGAATTGAATTTCAACTTTGGTTCCGGGCTAAATCATGGATTAAAAAAAGGAATTCAAGAATAAAAAATAAGCTAAAATTAGAAACTTAATCAACAACTGAAAAATATAACTAGCATCCATTTAGTGTTCACAGAACCCCTTTCGATTGGTTTTCCCTTAAAACACGGTACTCTCCTAAACTTTTGAGTATAACATTTAACCTTTTTTATATTATTATTTTTATGTGTAAATCATTAATTGTGTAACACCTAATCTCACTTTCGGAAGGTTTTGTGTATGTTACTTAACCTCTCGTGATTTTTTAATGCAACACAAAATTCCATGTTGCATTATTTGATATGGAAATAATATAACACATGAGTAACTTATTGTTTGTTTTTATGGATATTTAATAGTTTACACGTTAAAAAAATACCATGAAGGAGTAAGTTTTATGCTCAAATTTAGGGGTTACATGTTTTACAGAAAACTACAAAGGGTGTCAATCATTCCTGATAATCTGATTGACACTCTTTGTAGTTTTATTGATAATCAGATTATCAAAGGGTGTCAATCATTTTAATAGTATCAGAGAATAGTAAATTATGCTGGCAATTAGCAAATATGTGGACAGAAATGTAGACAGAATAATCAATCACAAAAACTCAATCATCTTAATTATTACGGATGGACCCACTACATAGAGACAGAACTAGAATTTAACTTTGGAGGGCCAGATCATGAATTAAAATTTTCTTGGAATTTAAGAATAAAAAATAAACTAAGATTAGAAACTAAATTAACGAGTGAAAAATAAAACCAGTATCTATTTAGTTTTCACAAAATTTAAAATGGAAAAGATACAAAATGCTTGTTTCTCAATACATTTCAATCAATTATCTATCAGAAAGAAAAGCAACATGTATTTAAATCTCAAAAATTATATATGTTTGATTCGGAGATATTGGGCTTTTGCCCTTATTTTGCAAAAATAACAGCAATATGTCCTTGTTTAAAAACTATTTAGTTTCGTGTCTCTGTTTTGAAACTCGATTTTAGCAAAATTGAGTTACAAGTGAAACTCGATATTAGCAACGTTGAGTTCTATGCATATTTTACCACTTAATTTATAAAAATTAAAATTAAAATTAAGTGAAACTCAACTTTGCTAAAGTCGAGTTTCAATTAATAATTTACATATAATTCAATTTTGAGGATATTGAGTTTTATACTTAACTCGATTTTGTTAAAATTAAATTTCAAAAACAGAAACACGGACCTAAATAGTTTCAAAACAATCCACTTAATTTATAAAAATTAAAATTAAAATTAAAATTAAGTGAAACTCAACTTTGCTAAAGTCGAGTTTCAATTAATAATTTACATATAACTCAATTTTGAGGATATTAAGTTTTATACTTAACTCGATTTTGTTAAAATTAAATTTCAAAAACAGGGACACGGACTTAAATAGTTTCAAAACAATAACATATTGCTGTTATTTTTGCAAAATAAGAACAAAAGCCCAATATCCCATGTTTGATTCTATACAAGTCCCAATAATTTCTCTTTTTATATGCAAAGACAAAGAACCCTTTAGAAAATTATCTTCCGTTTTGAAAGACTATAAGCATAAATATAACTATTCTATTATTAAAAAAAATTAAAAAAAAAAAAAAAGGAGGTAGAATTTTTATTTTTTAACTTCTTTCTACCAACTATTTGACACAAGGAATATATATATATGTGTGTGTGTGTGTGTGAGTGTTCTTGAGACCTATTACCATCTCCATTAAATTTTTGAAGGAAAAAATAAATAAAATATATTGATAAAAAAGATGAAGCACATATTATGCATATTCAAAAGTAAGAGACTACCTTAAAAATATAGGTTTTTGTTAATGAATGCCTTAAGGGGCAATGGTTAAGATGCATTAAATACTATAATCAATAATATTTTTTTATACATTTTAATAAAAAATAAAATCAAACTATACACATTTTTTTTTTTTTTAAAGTACACATAACTACAATAAATTTGTACGTGCAAGTCAATGAATCATTAATAAATGTTTTTTTTTTTAAATGTACAATATAATTCGTAATTAAGCATTTATTAATCTACAACTTATGTCTTTAGGTCATTTGTTAACAAGAACCTAAAACATAAATTAAAGATTGATATTGCTTAAAGGTCCTTAAGCCCTTACTTCTTAACTAGTAAAAAATAAAACATTTTAAAAAAAAAAATTTAAGTAAAACAAAATTTTTAAATATTTTATTATAAAAAAAAAGTTTTTTATTTTTTTTTTTTTTTTTCCTTTTTAGGAGTGTATTCCTTTTTGCTCTAACATCATAGTTCTGTCCTTACGCCTACACACACATGAAATAAATATTAAATTACATAAAAGAATGTGTACAAGTAACTCAAAATGGGAAAATATGAACGAGAATTGTCGCATTTTTTTGGTATATATAAGCATCACTCTTTCACTTAGGCTGCATTTCACTCAATGTAAATTGAATTCTGAGTGTAAAATGAATGCAGGTGAAAATGAATTCCCATAAAAAAAAAAAATGAAAAAAATCCGGGTGTTTGGTTTTGCAATGGAAAGTAGTCTGGAAAACTATTTTTCGTGTTTGGTAATTAACATTTTGAAAATGCTATTTTCCTACAAATGTTTCACATTTTCTCAACCATTTTCTCAGCTTTCAAACAAATTTCATAACAAAAAATTTCAAAATATACAATTAATACAACCAAAAATCAAAATAAAATTATTTATTCACAATATATACATGATATACTCGGTGAGAGGAGGAAGAAAGAGTGAGAGATTGAGGGAAAGAGAGATAGATCGAGAAAGAGAGAGATCGGTACCAACGGAGGACGGCGGCAGCTAGATCGGGTGGGTGTGGGTTTGCCGAAATGAGGATTGGGTTATGTGAGTAGATGGGTAGTTTGGATGTGGATCGGAGCTCATGGAGGAGGGTAGCTTGGATGATGGCAGTGGTGGATCGGAGACATGCAGTGGTGGAGCATGGTGGTGAGGTTGAGCGGGAAGAAAAGATGGAGAAATCTCACCATTGAGTGGAGGAAACGGATGGCTTGGGTGGTCGGAGCTAAGCTTCATCGCGCTAGTGCGTGAGGTGGTGCCGGAGCAATGCTATTGCCAAGATGGATGAGTGGTCACAACTGAGCTTTGGAGAGAGTGTGTGCTGAGAGTGAGGCGTGTAAGGAGTGAGAGGAGAGTGTAAATGATTTGAAGGTAAAATAACTGTGTAAACCATTTTACAGATGAAGAGGGTCTTTTTTCAGTCAAAGTGTAAATGAAATTTCGTTTGACCATATTTACCGATGGAGCCAAACACACACAAGGGTGTAAAACATTTTTTGAAAATTATTTACACCCAAAACAAATATAGCCTTAAAAAGAAAATAGTTAGAGTGGATAATACTTATATATTTCAGAAGTATAGTTCCCTTCTCTTACGTGAAAAGACAGGCTTCATGGTAGGACTCACATATGTAACCCACCCCTCATATAAGATAAAGAATCATTGTTTCCGAAGTATCTAATAATTTTCCACTAGAGTAAGCACTGTACTATTATGTACCTTGAAACCGAGAATGAGTGGGCTCGCTTTAATGGAGACCGAGTTACGGAGTGCAAGAGTGGTTTTATAAATGTTGATCTTTGATAGTGGATGCTTGTCCAATTCATCATGTCTACTATGACGGTGACTGTGAATCGAAGCCAAGCTCAAGCTTGCCAAGCAGCACCAAAGGAGCACAAACGTAAACAACTTCAAGCACGAGCAGTGAGAACTTCTGTACTCCATGTTTGTTAGTATTTTTTTGCTTATCACCATTGTTGTTATTGTTTTGTTGAGATATGAGAACTGAGAAGTATACAAAGTACTATAAATAGGGGACAAAAACAAACAAAGAAAACAAACAAACATACGTAAATTTAAAAAGAAGAGCCAGTGTCGGTGCGTGATAATAATATCTTCTATTGCGGTCCAATTACATGATTAAAGATCAGTAGGTAGGACCGCAAAAAATTAAAGAAAAAGTAAAGAATCTACCACAATAATAAAAATAAATAAATAAAAGAGAGTAAAATACAATTTGTTGGGCAAATTTTATAGCAAAGTTCCTCTTTTCTATAATTAAAGAAAGGAAAGGAAATTTAGTAGGCACAGATTATGTTTCAACGTTAAACTAATATAAACTTCGTGAAGAACAAAAGGTTAAACTGTATATTAGTTATCAACCTTTGAATTTAGTTTTAAAATAATGCTTATACTTAAAAAATATATTTTTTTCAACTTGAAAGGTCAGATCAGATTAAAATATACCCAAACTCAAAGCAAAACAACCCCTAAAATAATCATGCACACCCCTATTGTCTTTGCATCCATGCAAACGATATAAAATTATATAATAATAAAAAAAACAGTAATTATTATTAATTATTATTATTAGGTTCTAAAAGTTTAGAACAATTGATAAACCGTGAACATAAACTTGTTTAGATATAGATCTTAGAGTTTATAGGATTTATTAGACAATACTCAAGGTACTGCAAGTTAGAATACAAAAAAAAAAAAAAAGGAAGCTGGAAGTTCAAAAATTGGAAACATGCCAAGTTCAACCAATTGAGAGAACATGTTCAACCAATCGAGATGCGTTTCTACTAGTGGCAGCTCCATGATTTTTTTTTTTTTTTAGGGGGATCAGCAAGAACTAAGAAGATGAATCTTGAGTAAGAAATGGATTTTGCAGTTTATGTGGTTTTCTTATTACAAATTTGTCCATAGTGCTGAAAAGAGAATAAAAGATAAACTATAAATTCATTTGATATATTGTTTCTTAATATAATAAACATATTAATTATTGTTGCTAATATTAAATTTTAGAAATTATCTATTGTTTCTAAATACAATAAACATATTAATCATTGTTGTTATAAGTGAATTTTAATTATTATTGCTTAAAATGCTTTTATCTATTAGTTTATGTCTTTACTCATTACTTATTTTATTTACCAATTCAACTCAACTTTGACAACTATTGGTCTTTATAATTATATTGAGAAAATTTTTGTTAATATTTGCATTTATCTTCACTCAATCATTCCCCTATCCCATGCCCTTTGTCTATTTTCTATTTTTTATTTTTTAGAATCAACCATGTCTAATAGTTTAATTGCTTTTTAGGGTAACTTATTTCAAAGTCACTATCGGAATCATTCTCATACCATTAGAACCGTAGATCTAGAGTTGCTGCTACAAGATCAACAACTGCTGATGATTTGAAACCTTTGAGTTCTCAAAGTCACAAACAGGGAGTTTGAGTTCAGCAAATCCAAGATAAAAGGGTCTGTGAAGTCAGAATTGCACGTGATCATATTAGTAAGTTCTACATGAGGTAACTTTAGATTTAGGGTTTAAATTTATTATAATCTGCTATTCTATCATAGTA
Source organism: Quercus suber (assembly GCF_002906115.3). Taxonomy (NCBI): domain Eukaryota; kingdom Viridiplantae; phylum Streptophyta; class Magnoliopsida; order Fagales; family Fagaceae; genus Quercus; species Quercus suber. The sequence continues at coordinate 26,367 of NW_027070471.1, forward strand.
GATTTGTTTACCTTGAGGATAGTTAGGTTAAATCCTCCCTAAGTTTTTACCTTGAAACGATTGGTTTCATTAGTTTTCTTAGGTCATCATATTACTGTCTTTTTTACTTTTCCACACTAAGTAATATGATTGTATGTGTTTAACTTAAATCTGAATAATAAACCTTAGTATCAATTTGGTTAATTAATTAGGTTAAATAAATATGATTTGTAGGGGTCTAAATATAAACAAACAATTATTGTACATAGCTTATTGTACACAACCTATAAAATCATGTGTTTGAAAAATATGTTTTTACAATTTTAACTAAAATCATGTTTTGAAAAACACAATTTTAACTGTTTGTATCCTGTAAGACCCAAAAATATGTATAACTATCACAGGCTCTTATAAACATTATTTAATAATTAAGTATTTCCTCTTTTTATGCTAATGATAAACCTATCTCTTTTTTTGATAAATGAGAATATTCAAATCTCTTTGAGTACTTGACTATTCTTTCAAATGTATGCAATCCTCCATCTCAAATACACCAAGTTATAATAAGGAAGAATTCTATAGAGATGGCCCCAAGATGTTGACAAGAAGTTTCGAATCCAGGATCTTATGAATACCATGAACTATTATTTCTTGAAGTGAATAATTTGGGTATATTCTTGAGGTATTATTTCTTGAAGCCAATAATTTGATTATATTCTTGAGGAATCGTATCGGGTGAATCAATATGGCCTTTCAAGTTACAACACGTGCCCATCAAAAAATATATTTTTAAAAAATTAAAACATTTCTCAATTATTACTTAACGATCAGTGAACAAACTATCTTCCTTTGACTTGAGTTGGGCCCAAAAAAATTAAAGTGTAAAAGAAATTAAAACATTTCTCAATTATTACTTAAGGATCAGTGGACAAACTATCTTCCTTTGACTTGAGTTGGGCCCAAAAAAATTAAAGTGTAAAAGAAATTAAAACATTTCTCAATTATTACTTAAGGATCAGTGGACAAACTATCTTCCTTTGACTTGAGTTGGGCCCAAAAAAATAAAGTGTACCTCACTATGAAGGGCCCACCTCAAAGGCTCACAGACGTTTGGATACTTGGACCGATTGGTCCAACTCCGTTTTCCTCATCGCATACGGATAATTATTATTTTGGGACCAATGTTTCCTTTTCTCATACCAAAAAATAATAATAATAATAATAGTTACTTAACTTTATAATATCACCCATTATGTATGGAAAAAAAACGTTGGTTTCATAATTATAATAATTTTCCTCACTCAAAGTAAGAGAGCTAATATCTCATGAGCCCATCCCCTTATAACACTAAGGATACGTTTGGTACACTGAATGAAGATTACGACAGGAATTGTAATCTTTATTACTAGTAATAAAGTGTGTTATAATGTAATAACTAAACATATTCATTAGTTTGGTTGTAACTTATAACATTAGAATGAAACTTAACATTTATTTTAGGAAATATCTTACTCATACAATTATATCTCCTTAAAAATTGTTATTTTTAAATTTAAGAGAGATATGTGCTATTTTTTATGATTTTTTTTTTAATAATTGTTAGATGTATATGGAAAGTTTGTTTATTTGGAAATATATTAAGTATAAAAATTATTGCACTTACTAAGGAATAACTAATACTACCTTTTAAAGAGGAATAGTTATTCCTCATTTTGAAGAATAGCTATTCATAAGGAATGACTATTCCTTGTAATAAAAATATAACCAAACTAAAAAATAACTAAACCATAGGAATAACTATTACATTACAACGCCTATTACAGTCTACCAAACATGCCCTAAATAATTTTCCTCACTCAAAGTAAGAGAGCTAATATCTCATTTGCACATCCCATTAAATGGGTCACTTACAAATTTTGTGGATCTCATAGAACATTGGACCCACAATTTATGGAGTATTCTCAATCTCATATGATTCCATTATAATAGAGATATCAAAATTTTCTTAATAAGTAATATGAGATTCAAACTCTGTTTATACCAAAAATCAATTAGCATATTGGTATGATAATAAAAGAACTATAATTATAGAGTGGACCACCATAAATTTGAATTTTATGGTTTTAAAAAAAAAAAATCAAGCAAAGGTTATCCAGAAAGGGAGGAGGGGCCTACTCCGTCTTTATTATCACATCAGAATCTAGACACCACATGTTTCACATTTGATATAGAATCCTTTGGATAACAATTTCAAAGGTCCACTTACCATGAGAAAGAAATGGATGGATATTATTATTCTTCACACCTAAATATATGGGAAAAGTGTTACTCCCTCTGTCCCAATTTTTTTGTTCTTTGACTTTTTAAGAGAACATCATTTATTGTCTTGTTTACCTTTTAAAAATATATAAGTTTCCAAAACTACCCTTAAAAAAATTTATCAAAAAATTGAATTAGTAAATTAATAAGAGTATAATATGAACATTAGTAAATTAATGACTTTTATTTTTAGAAACAGGACAATATTTTGGGACATCTCAAAATGGAATAAAGGACAAAAAAAATGGGATGGAGAGAGTATTTTTTAAGACAGATATTATTAAAATTAGGGTAAAAGCTCTTCTATATATATAGTTTCTGTAACTATGAAATAAATAATATCCTTTCAAAGATAAGAAAGGTAAAAGTTCAACAATTAAAATGTGTCCCGTTTCAAAGTTCCCCATGCTATTTTCAATTTGTTTTTTCATTAAAGTAATAATATATATTAAACCCTATCATTTAAGAGATGTAACAAATTAAATTTTATAGTTTGAAAATTAATTAAATTAAAATTTTAAAATTTTGAAAAATAATTTATTAAACCTTAAGTACAATACCATTCCACACAAATATTTTGAGATTTAATTTGTTGCTTTTTTAAATCTCACAAATTAATTTGTAATTTTTAAAAAATTTCAATATCTAATTTGTTACTTTTGAAACCATAGGGCTTAATTCGTTACACCTCTAAATTATAAGATTTCTAATGCCAATTTCTATAAATTAAAAAAAATTACAAACCGTTGAAATTGCATGATGTGATTAGTGTTTAAAAAAATATATATCAATAGTGGGCCATTTGAAAGTGAAATATCAACAACTATGAAATAAACAGTCTTTTGTTTCTTTCGAGCACTATCAAATGAAGAAATCGTAATTTGGGTGGGGATCCACGAAAAACAAGCAAAGGGACAGAATTACTTCCAAATGTTCATTTCCATTGTCAATGTCATCATCTCCTATGATGCGCATGTGAATATTTTGTAATCAAGCTATGATTTGAGTCTTGAGATTGCTACACCAAATCTTTATTAATTCTACTATGAGTAATGTCTATTACAGACTGTCGGTTACACACAAAATTATTTCAAGTCACGATTTCAGTTTAAAAAAACTATTGCACACAACTTTGTATGCAATAGCTTGTGCGCATTAGTCATTTTCCTTCTACTACCAAGAAGAAAAAACCCAAGTTAGGATTTAATATAGATGAAATTGAGCCCATCAAAAACGTCCAAAGCAGTCCAGACACCAAGCCCATGGGCTAAACCATTGGACTGTGTAGAAGTGTAGAAAACATCCCAAATGTTATACCTCAAAATATAAATATTATAGAACTAATAATAATAACACAGTAGAATGACTTCCTTTCAAACCCCACTTTATTATCAAAAATATATTACCAAGAAAAATAATGCAACTAGATGGAGGATAAATAACTAAATAATGCAACCTTATTCTTTTCAGAATAGTTTACAATGCTGAAAAATCTAAGTGTATCCTAAAAAGAATTCTAAGTTTTTAAGATGCTAAAGTGGTTGGTGCACAACTATCATGCACACAAGCTAGGACATCTTTGTACTCCCTTGCTATTGTGAAGGAATCATATACCTTTCCATCACTGCTTTTCTTATACTCAAAGAGGAGAGAGGAGTGATTGAATGCTGTCAGTTTGACAAACCCATAATCATAATCTCTGTAAAGGCTCCATCTAGGTGTCACTCCACTGAACGTTGATAAGTGGCTACCCCCACCTCCAACAACAACATGGATTGTTCCATCCACAGGACCCGAGTAATGAGACCTTCCTGACTTCACGCATTGATTCTACACACCAGCAAATTAACAATAACACATTAGAGGAAGGAAATGGAAGTGATCTGAAACTCAGTATAGCATTGTGACGGATTCATATGAGGAGGACATTAAAGCTAAACCAAGAGTTGGCTTACCAAATAAGCAAAGCCACCTACCCCAGGAGTTGCTTACAGAAAATGTTATATTGCTGCATGTTATTGAAATATGGTAACAAGAATAGTTTCTCTTTTTTTTTTTAAAGGAGGGGTTCATGCTGGTTCAGCCTCTTTTTGGGGAGATTCCCTATATAGTTTAGTGGATTCAATCTTTGAATGGAAACTAAATTTCAACAGCCCCGCTACAACCATGATTAAGCACTTTAATGATAAATTGATAATATGCTGTGAGTAGCACATTTTCTATAACTTAGTGGAATTAATGACTTTCAATCTTTGAATGGAAATCAAATTTTTCAATAGCCCTGCTTAGCCAGTGATTAAGCACTTTAATGATAATGTGCTATGAGTGGCATAATTTCTATCATTCGGTGAAATTAATGACTTCTACTTTCAAATATGAGTACATGCATGGATTCATATATCATCAAGCTTGTTTGCATGAACTTGATATAACCTACATAATCTTGGNATTACATCAAATGTAACTTGAACTCAATTTCTATAAATTGTGATGCAACTCATTCAGGGTCTCACCATTATTCATAAAAATCAAAGTGATCACACTATTAATATAAGTTTCAAAGTACAACAAACTAACTTTCAAACTAACCCAAAAGAATTTAACTTGGAAAAAAATCTAATGCATAGATAACACATCTCGCCATTATTCATAAAAATCAAAGTGATCACACTATTAATATAGGTTTCAAAAGTACAACAAAGTAACTTTCAAACTAAACAAAAGAATTTAACTTGGAAAAGAATTAATGCATAGAATAACTCTCTCTCTCTCTCTCTCTCTCTCCATTCGCTGGACGTATGGCCCAAGTTATCGGCACATAGCTACTAAAATGTAAGAAAAATTAATATTGTACAGGAATAGCTTTTTTTTTTTTTTTGTTTGGACAGTTGTACTGGAATAGCTTAGAGAGTCCTGCATTTGGTGAATTTCATTTTGTCAAAATCATACTGCCCAAGATTCTCATGCCGTTGATTTATCATTGGAAGGGTAAATAGATTTATGTTATTACTTAATTTTTGGTTCTCTCATTTGCATGCATTACATCAATGATCGTGAGGATGAAAAAAAAAAACAAAAAAAAAAAAAGAGAGAACTCAAAATTATGATTTTGGGAGTTAGAACATGGTTAAGTATAGAAGGCAAGGCACAGTAGACATAGCACAACTTCATCTTCGATGGACATTATTTGTAGAGGCAAATATTCCACTTTCAATATCACAATCATCAATAGCATTCAATGGTAACGTTGTCGGTTAAGCAAGGCACTTCAGATATGATGCAGCTAGACTTTCCCTCGGCATTTTTGCAAGAGGCAAATACTCGATCTCCATTGTACGATACTATATATGACGACTCTTGGTCATCACATTATTTCTGGTGCACGTTAGAGTGCAGTTTTCAAGATCAATAGTGAGTTTGGCTACATACCCTAATACAGGGAATGGCTTGAGGATGTCCTTTCTCGATGTGAGATAATTATTCACATGGCTCATATACATATATGATCATAATTAATGTTGATGTCATTCGTGCATTTTGTGAGGCATGGTGTCCAAGCACCAACCCTCTATATACTCCTCTAGGAGAGATGTGTATCTCTTTGGAACTTATATCTATTTAGTGACTCTTGTCATTAGCCTTTTCTTATGATGAAGTGAGCCATTCCTTTTATATGAAAATTGACTAGACACAATGAGAGAAGTAGAGTCATCCCAAAGAGCTGAGTACTTATTTACTGCTTTCCATCAAAAAGAAGGAAAGCCGCATGTTCTGGTGGATGATTGGATTGCCTTCTAGTTCAAAGGGAACTCAGAATACACAAAGCCAACTACTCAAAGGCAAAAGAAAGCATGTCATCCTAAGCCACCTTTTTGTCTTGCTGGCTCTACACGTTTGTGTTTTTGAGTGAAGATATTCACTCGGAAACACAAACGTGCAGATCCAACAAGATAGGAAGGCGGCTAAGGCAATCCAATCATCCACAAAAACACTCAGCTTCCATTCTTTCTTGCTATGATATGGAAAGCAACAAATTAGTACTCTCATCTCTTTAGAGACTTCATCATTAATAAAAATAAACATAAAATTTAAAAGCCAAGATAAAGAACCTGTGAAATTGATACGAGTCCCAAAAAAAGATAAACATCTTGCCTGGAGGAGTATTTTGAGTGCTGGTGCATGGACACCATACCTCAGGCTCATAGATGCACGAATGACCTCGACATTACAATCATATGTATAAAGATGCAACGATTGCCTCAAAGATATAAGCCTTGTGAATAATTTTCTCACTTCAAGAAAGTACATACCCAAGCCATTCCCAGTAGTAGGGTATGTACGTAGCCAAACTCGCCATTGATTTTGAAAACTTTACCCTAACATGTTTTACCAGAAATAATGTGACGACTCGTCATAGAACTTAACTCAGGTGTATTCTTATAAATGTGTGGTGCGCAAAGACCATTCCCTAGAAGGAGAAATTAAAATCTCTGAGATGTGTCGCACATAGGATTCTTAAGTTCAGGCCCTTCCCTTTTCAAAACCAAACCAATAAGGGGCTTTAGGGTAAGCAAGGATAATCCTTTTTCAACCACATCATTTGAAAATAAACCAAGAATTTTCTTCTATGGTAAACGTCACTGTAAGAACATCTATGTGAAGGGGAATGTCTCTGTAAAAACATTCGAACATCACTATATGAACATTCGTCTGGCAGGGAGTTTCTGAGCTAACCATTGGCAACTATAGTGATGGAAATCTTGTCGCAACATTCTTGTCTTACAAGATGAAAATCGCATGCAATATCACTCCTGCATTGGAGAAAAAAATAAATTATCCATGGTTCTAAGTTCTAACACATATTGGAGGAGCTGCGAGTAGAGGAAAAAATAAAAACAAACAAACAAAAAAAGACCCTGTATGGGAAAAGTTGAGAACGAGAACATAAATTCGAGAAAATAATCAATGTTTGTTCGAAGTTGTGAAATATGCCGTTAAAATCAGAAGGAATAAGGGGTAATCAACAACAGGCAGAGACTAGTTGCTAGTAGCAAAAACAAAAACAAAAAAACAAAACAAAATATAGGTTGCATAACAACAACAAAAATTTGTTTAGTGGAGCTGGGTCCAAGGTATGGAAAGTGGCATTAAAGGACTGAACAAAGAAGGTCTAAACTTATTCTATGATGAATAGGTTTCATGTCTGTCCAGCTAACTAAGATGGAAGCAAAGATTGTATTCTACAACGTTTTTTGGGCAGAGGTGGAGTTACTCGGGCAGAAGAGGGTCTTCTTCTATAGCCAAAGAGGTGGTGACTATTGAATAATCTATATATTACTAAAAGCTGAAACGTAGCATTTAATGTTGCTATGCTCTCATTGAGCCACGTCAGCAGCCATGTCATTATTAATTTTTTTCCAATTTTTTTATGCAATTTTTTTAACATTTAAAGTGAATTAAAAAATCTATTATATTACAATCAAAATATCATATTTAAATTATCTTATTTTTAATTATTCTTATTTATTATTAAATTTTCAATTCCATTTTAACTTTTCATATCCCCACTACTCTCTACCTTAACTTTCTTCAACCTTTCTCATTCCATTTCAACTTTTCATATCCCCACTATTCTTAATATTAATATTATTCTATCTTTTTATCTTCCTTTATTTTTTATTTTTCTTATTCTTATCCTCATGCTATAAAATTGTCATTCTCCCTCTTATTCCATGCATAATTTCTATTTTTCCACACACAAAATCCTCTCTCTCTCTCTCTCTCTCTCTTTATATATATATATATATATATATACTTTCCTTCAATTTTTGGTATATATATTTTTTAATTTTAGTGTAACAGGTTGACCATCAAAACATACTGATGCAGTATTGAAAGCTCCACCAAATGCATCGCAGAAATCAGTTTTAGACTACTAGAAGTCAGTTAGTTTGCTAAAATTGAAATTGACAGGTAATCTAGCTTGATACGATTTAGTTTTATATTTTATGTTGTTATCTTTTTTATTCTCATTGGTTGTTAAATGTTATATTATTGCATTATAAAGATAGTCTATATATTACTAAAAGCTGAAGCGTAGCATTTAATGTTGCTACGCTCCCAATGAGCCACATCAGCAGCCATGTTATTATCAATTTTTTTCCACTTTTTTTATACAATTTTTTAACATTTAAAGTGAATTAAAAACTCTATTATATTACAATCAAAATATCATATATAATTTATCTTATTTTTAATTATTCTTATTTATTATTAAATTTTCAATTCCATTTTAACTTTTCATATCCCCACTATTTTCTACCTTAACTTTCTTCAACCTTTCTCATTCCATTTCAACTTTTCATATCCCCACTACTCTCAATATTAATATTATTCTATCTTTTTATCTTCCTTTATTTTTGACTCTTCTTATTCTTATCCTCATGCTATAAAATTGTCATTCTCCCTCTTATTCCATGCATAATTTCTATTTTTCCACACACAAAAGCCCCCCCCTCTCTCTCTTTATATATATATATATATATAATTTCCTTCAATTTTTGGTATATATATTTTTTAATTTTAGTGTAACAGGTTGACCATCAAAACATACTAATGCAGTATTGAAAGCTCCACCAAATGCATTGCAGAAATCAATTTTAGACTACTAGAAGTCAGTTAGTTTGCTAAAATTGAAATTGACAGGTAATCTAGCTTGATACGATTTAGTTTTATATTTTATGTTGTTATCTGTTTTATTCTCATTGGTTGTTAAATGTTATATTATTGCATTATAAAGATAGTATATAAAAATATAATATTATTTTATTACATAACATAACTAAAATAATATGGTTTTTATTACTATACATTTCATTTTTATTATTTTATTCTCATCTTATTTTATTCAACATTTAAATTTAGCAACATCCTCCATATCATAATTATTTATATTTTGTCTCATTTTTTTAAAATTAAATGTATAATATTTTATTCAATAAATAAAAATTGTTCTTATAAAGTCTTCCCATGAAATGTTACAATGCATCAATGGAAAAATGAAATACAAAACAAATATCAATTTAGAAACACTCAATTTATATTTAAAAAAAAAAAAGAATAAACAATTTTCTTATAAAGTATTCCCATAAAACGTTACAATGCATTAATAGAAAAAGAGAATACAAAACACATGCTATTTTAGAAACACTAAATTTATAATAATAATAATAATAATAATAATAATAATAGTAATTGTGGGGCCCGTGGGCCTGATAACCTCGGCCCATCATATAGCAAGCCCAAGGCCCATGCCGAGGAGTACAAGCTATTTCTGAGGAGAAGGGGGGGAAGCCTACTTTCCTAGGACCAGGCCGAGGATACCTTGTCCTCGGCCTGACAAGGGTGGTTTTGGGGAGAGTTTAACCCCAAAGTAAGTTGTCACTATCGCATTGAATGCACTCAACTAACCCCCCTGGCCGCATTAATGGGGAGGTAACCCTTTGACAGGATAACGTTGGTTAGAGCGAGCCACTTGAGTACCGATAAGGCCTCTGATGGGACGGACAACCAGAAGAAAAGCGAATAGATGATCAACAGATGGAAG
>NW_027070471.1:49726-130160 GCF_002906115.3 Quercus suber
TGAGAGACTTACTGTATGTAGAGGTATCAATCTGTTCAGGAAGTTCTTTTATATCCACCTCAAACCTCATCTGAACCTGCAACCATCCAACCAAAGAAAATTAGATCCACCAACATTTGAGCAACAAAACAATAAAATGTAAAATACTGGATGCCATACATTATTGAGAACCTCCGAATCAGAAGCAGATGAAACAAACGTAATTGCAAGCCCTTTGGTGCCGAACCTACCAGCTCTACCAACCTGTTAGAAGAAGCCAGAAATCTCAGGAATGACAATGTAAAAGAAACAATATCAGATAAATGATCATAATTACTTTGTACCTACCCTGTGCAGATAAGTGTCTGCTGAATCTGGCATGTCATAATTGATGACAATGTTAACACGTTCAATGTCTATCCCCCTACCAACCAAATCGGTGGCTACAAGAATCCTTGACTGCCCTTCCTTAAAACCTTTGTAGCGCGTCAACCTTTCAGAAAATCATGTTACTCCACATGTTAGACCAACACTTTTTTTATAAGTAACAAAAACTTATTGAAAAAGGGAAGAACCATTAAGTACACATGATATACACACAACTCCTAAAGCATTAGAATTTAGAGTTCTCAAAAACTAGGATTTCAGCTCAATAACCAAGACCTCTAAACTGAAGAAACAACAGAAAAACCAGAAAAGCCAAACACATTTGAACCTAAAAGATGATAATAAACATAGGAAAATTGAAGAAACGCAAAATAAATGTGTCAACCTGATAATATAAAATATATATATAAATAAATAAAAACATCATAAATCTATACTATAGCATAAGAAAAAATCATTTGTACTTGGGGGGAAAAAAAAGGTGGTTTTGTGTAGTTTTGCTCCTCAAACTGCTATGAACATTTCAATTTTATTCTTTTCCTTCCAATTGCAACAATGTTACAACCAGACATTTAGCAATGATTCAATGTTACCCTCTATGATTGGTGCTCCAAGAGAACCTTACAAGATCCAGTTGCCATTCTGCCACATAGAAACATTAATAAAAAATAGTTTTAATTTTTTTTTTTTCTTTGAACCCCAAATCTCTTATTTGAGGACAAGAGACTTAACCAATTGAGCTAGCTGGACCCCACAATTAAGGCCCCTTGTAGTAGTTTATTCTCCTAATAAGCTGTGCAATGTGCATCAATATGTTAAATCAAACAGGTTTGGACAAAGGGACAACGTTAAAAACAAAGTTAAAAATCTGATTACTGAATTTTAGGACAAGAACAAAATTAAAAATATCAATAGAAGTCGGAATATCAAAATTGAATTTCACCCAAAATAATATAACATTGTTCTGAAGTGAAATACCCCTAAAAATTTTAAAACATGAGAGTATTAACAATCCATTATAGTTTACTTACAAGTCTACAATAAATATGATACAAAATTAATCCATAAAGGAGTGTCTTAAGCAATAACATATCCAGGGTGCATCATAAATACTACAAAATCAAGCACAATTTCTAAACCACACACAATAACAATGACTGCGTGCAATTCTTGGAGAAAATATTAACCAAAATAGTCCAAGTACACAGGGAGTATGCATGGAAACAAGAAAATCTTGCTCTTAAAAGTACAAAGATCAAGCATATCCAAAAGAGTATACATAAAGGAAATTACATTAGACAGAGAATGGTAAAATTAGCCTTATAAAGTATAAACTATGAAATACAAAGCAGAACAGCAGCATAAAATAAACAATAAAAATCAAGGAGCATTATTATAGATAAGTAGCTTCTAATACAAACCTTTCCTCCTGGGACATCCCAGAATGGATGCATATGGAGGGAAAATTGCACTCCTTCAGTAGCTTGTTCAGTTCAGCAGCTCTATTAACACTTTTGACAAAGATAACAACTTGATTGAAGTCCAGTGCATCAAGGAGGTCGTTCAACTTGCGGTTTTTCTCTGACTCGCTCAATTTGATGTAGTGCTGCCATTATAATTGTCAAAGGTAAGAAATATTAGCAAAGACCAGAAAGGTGAAACTTAAAAACAACTTTAAAATATATAAATACCTGAACAAGACCATGCAGGGTCAACTTGGCCTCGTCGTCAACATAAATTTCCATTGGCTGTAAGGAACAAATGTCACAGTAAATCATATTAGGGCCTTTCCTCAAGCTATGGAATCCAGAACGAAATTAATGATGGATGCACATCCTGTGAATCAAGATCCTGCTCCATCTGCTTTGTCTCCTCGCAGGTACTTTCCCAGTCATGCCAATCAAGAACCATTGGCATTCACAGAAATCTACTGTGAAACTGACAGCAAAATCCACGAAGATAACCACCCTACCCTGTCCCCCTCACTTGAAAGTCAAAGCACACACCCAACATCCATACTCATAAAGTAAAAAGATTATAAGCGTACGAAAAATAAGTGCAAAACAAAAAGAGACTAATCCCATACGATTTTGGGATCACCTAAACATTTGCCACCTTGTTACTCAAACCTCCCCAAAAAATGACTGGATATAACACAACACCAATAACAAGCTAACAGTGACGGAACCACCAAACTTCTAATTTCTATAACTTGACTCTCGGAGAAAGTGGGCATAATGAAAAATAGACTTCTAAATTCAAGTAGTACTGGCCATGGAACATTACTTCTTGCATAAATCTCTTGCAAACCGGGCGGATTTCTTTGCTGAGTGTTGCAGAAAACATCATTACTTGTTTATCATGAGGAGTCATCTTGAAGATCTCCTGCACATCTCTCCTCATGTCTGCATAAAGTATAAATCATACAATGATTAAAGTTAATCCCATTAATACCAGACAAACTTGACATTGAAACAATAAATTTAATCAAATCAAGGTTAGAGGGTGGTTATGTCTTATACCAAGTGATTCAAGCATCTTGTCACATTCATCCAGTATAAAATGCCTCACGTTCTTCAAAGAAAGGTCCTTCTCTCTTGCTAGTGCCAATATTCTTCCAGGCGTTCCAACAACAATATGAGGGCATTCATTTTTCAGCAAATCCTTGTGAACTTTGATGTTGACACCACCGTAGAAGACGGCAACCTTTAGATCAGGCAAGTATGTGCTGAATCTCTCAAACTCATGACAAATCTACAGAGTTTTAAATGAAAAAAAAATAAGGGACTAGACAAACTAATAATCTTAACAATGGAAAGCAAACATGTTTTATAAGCCTTTTGAACATGGAAGATATTAAATATACCTGGTATGCTAACTCCCTTGTATGACACAGAACAATTGCAGAAACTTGGCCGGCAACAGGTTCAATCTGCTGCAATGTTGAAAGAACAAAAACAGCAGTTTTTCCCATTCCAGACTTAGCTTGACAAATGACATCCATACCCAGAATAGCTTGAGGGATACATTCATGTTGCACTGATGAAGAACCAAAGAAAATTGGATCGAAGGAACCATCGGTAAGTAAAATATAACTTCTCTGATCCTTTTAATGGAAAGGGTAACCAAACCACATAAGTTCCCCGAAATCAAGTTTATGACAATAGTATATTACCTGAAAACAAAAATTAAAATAAATTAGGGAGCATAAACCCAAAAAATAGTAACAAGTAAACATGCAATACAGGAAAAGGTCACATAGGCTAAGATACAAAACAGGTGAAAGAACTGTTTATATAAAATACACAGAACTGAACTCAAATAAACACCAAATTAAAAATACCAATACGCTGGCCAAAACAGAACGGGAAATATTTCATTCAGACCAACAGTATTCACTGGAATAGAAATTACAATAAAAGAGACCAAGTCAACATATTTCTCTCTTACACACTAAAAAATATGTTTAAGGAAAAGAAAAAGGAAATCCATAATTCATCTACAGAAAATTGATATATGAATGGCATACATGAGTACAACAAAAAAACTAGAATCCCTATAGGAATGCTGCTAAAGCATAATTCATGCTGACCACAAAATATTTGAAAAAACAAATCTCATAATTTCTGCCAAAGCATAATTCATGCAGAAATACAGGGTCACAGGTCACAGAATATTTGATAACAAGCTCTGAATAATTAGATTTGTCGTCAGCCAACCACTAATCCCTCTTTAACTTTTTATTCTGAATTTTCCTTAAACTAGCACAGGTTATAACTTATAAGATTATTAGACGATATAGCTTCACCAACAAAAATAATTGAGAAAATGCTTAGATTGTTTGCCTTCAGAAGGATGCTCAAATCCCGAGTCCACAATAGCTCGAAGAAGCTCTGGCTTCAAAAGAAAGTCTCTGAATCCTGAACTGTGAATTCCAACATAGCCCCTGCAAAGAAGGAAGAAGCACATTTATAACCAACCATAGACCAATATTGCTATGGGAACTTGTCATGGTTAGTATACGTGACTACCAACTAACAGAGGAAAAGAAACATCCATACATCAAGTAGAAAATGCAATAATAATCCCCCCCAAATGTGAGATATGGTTCAAAATTGTACTCATAACATTTTTTTGGGTGGAAAAATACACAAAATCCCTCTGTGATTTCTCCGTAAAACACAAAACCCCCCCTGAACTTTTGAGTTCAACCTGTGGTATTGTTTTATGGTAAACCATTAAACATCCATGAAAATCAACCATGAATTGGTCATTTGATCACACATGTCCACATCTAGAGTTGATTTTCACATAAAAAATTAGCACAGCGGGGTTTTTTCCTCAATGGGTTAATGATTTATGTGGTAACCACAGGAAGATTTTGTGTTTTCCTTTTTTTAATAAAATGAAAGCAAGAGACAATATTAGACACAGCAACTTTTTTAATCCAAACTGAGTCCCTACATGTATCAAACGGGCCAGTCTCTTGCACTCGTTTTTTTTTTTTTTTTTTTTTTTACTGATACATCCACTTTCATGCATTAAAATGTGAATATTTTTGCATAAATTATGGATATTGATGTAAAATAGTGGATGTAAATGAGTGTAAGAGAGTATTTTCCTTTTGGAAAAACCCCTTCAAAACCAACCTGGTCACACCCGTGTGTCAGTTCTCTCTCTCTCCATAAAGTTTAAGACTTAAGTGATGCTAGGGATTCTGTAATTTTAATATATTAATCATACAAATTGATTTGTCAACTTTTAAACACAAGATATAAAAAAAAAAAAAAAAAGATTAATTAGATATTTATTTATTATGCTATTTGTTTTTATAATATTTAATATGTTATTGATATGGTATCTATCATATTATCACTACCACGCTAATTTGTAAATATAATGTAATAATATTAGTAGGAGTTTTTACATTTTTTTCTTAAAATTTTTGCAGGGTGACGAACTCAATAGTTATGGTGGGCTATATGTCCAGAGGCATCCTCAGCTGAAAATAAAGATAGTGGATGGATGTAGCCTTGCAGCTGCCGTAGTGCTAAATAGCATTCCCAAAGGAACGACACAAGTGCTCCTTTTCTGCCATTGCATTTTATTTATGCAAGCGAGGCATTCAGGTATATATGTTTAACATCTAATTAGATTCATGTAATTTTATTAAAAAAAAAAAAAAAGATTCATGTAATAATTTTTTTCAAATTAAAAAAAAAATACATGTAATAATAAGACCGAAACCCATAATTGAAAAATTAATTTTATATCACAATTAAAGTGCAGAACAAATATTTATTCTTTTTTTCCCACCACCAAAAAAAGGTTTAGATTAATTCATGGTATTCGAGCTTTTTTTATTTTGACCGAAAAACAAAAAATCTACCTTGCTGATAAAGTTTTTTTGAAATTATAATAAAAAGCTTGTATCTAATAATTTTTTATTGTATAAGTAATTTGAAAATCCAATGGT
This sequence comes from Quercus suber, assembly GCF_002906115.3. Taxonomy (NCBI): domain Eukaryota; kingdom Viridiplantae; phylum Streptophyta; class Magnoliopsida; order Fagales; family Fagaceae; genus Quercus; species Quercus suber. The sequence continues at coordinate 55,569 of NW_027070471.1, forward strand.
TGGATTACATATTCTCTATATTTTTAATACGCATACCAATTTTCATATTAATCGGACATTATTTACTATTTGATCTATAAACCGATTTTTCATGCATAATTTTAAAATACAAAAACTTGCATTTTAAAATTTGATTGATGACCTAATTATTGATTTTTAATTATATTAAAATTTTGTAAGTAAAGAGAATATATATGAAGATAATAATGTAAGGATTTATCAAAATTAACAAAGAATATTGAGTCGTGTAACTCTCTCTCTCTCTCGTGTTGAGTGTGACAGGAGAACTACATTATGTTGTATATTTCAACGAGGTTGGATTTTATTAATGAACTACGTACATCATGCTTCATGCAGTGGTGTGGTGCCTTAGTCGGTTTATTTGTACAACCATTTATGAACTTTGATTTTTTAAGAAAAGCTCAAAGACGGAATAGCTTACAATTATTTTGGGATGAAATGGGCCAAAAACAAGGTAAACTACTTCTTTTACCTTCTAACATGACCTCATTTTAGGTGGCCACATTACATGAGGTCGAGTACATGAAGCTTAACAAAGCCTTGGACAAGAAGTCTGTCAGTAGTTTGATCCTTTCAAAAACCTATGCTCAAAAGGTGAACCATCAAATATTTAAGCCTATGCTCAATTATTCTTAAATATTTAAACTACTCTTTCACTAATTTGTACATTAGATGAACATGCCACACGCTAAAACATTCTAATATATATCTAGCTAGAAATGGATTTTTCAACCATGAACAACATAAATAACACTACAAAGTTTTACAGATATGGTTAGTAGGAGATGGATTGACTGAAGAAGAACAGTTGAAGGTGCGGAAGGAAACATTATTTATTCCCTATTCACAATCGCCACCAAAAAAATATCGTAAGGATTGCATGTACCATTTCACACCAGCAATGTTGATTCCCCCTTCTCTTGAGAATATCTACTCTTGTGAGGTTCGTAATGTTAGATTAAATAAATGAATAAATTTATTATCTCCTAATAGCTTAAATTTGTGGGAGAATCAATAATTTAATATATTAGAGTAAGAGATCTTGAGTTCAATTTTCTGTGTCCACCTTATCTTCTATTTAAATTTACACATGTTGGGCCCTACTCAATTTAATATTACTATTAATGGGAATTTTGTGCTAAGAATCAGTCACTCCCTTTCTTTTGAAATTTAATGCTGAATGACACTATTATTTTAAATTTGATTTTTCCAATCACTTTGCTTATGGAAGCTTTGAAATATATGGGTGCAGAACTGGTTGCCAAGAAGGGTGATGAGTGCATGGCGTATAGCTGGGATAGTGCATGCATTAGAAGGATGGAATGAGCATGAATGTGGTTACACAATGTCCAACATGCAGAAAGTTTGGCAAGCGAGTCTTCATAGTGGATTTCAACCTTTGATGCTCTCCGATGAATCTTCATAAATATGAGACTTGTGCAATGGATAATGCATCTTCAAACATTTTGTAATACTTTATATTATGTCTCATATAACAATACTATGTGATATAATATTTGAGAAACCATCTTAATTTATTATTACATGTTCTTAATTATATTACATGTCATTAGAAGCTAGGATAATAAAAGATACGAACCAATTGCTTGAATGAATTGAAAATAATTTAATTATTTCCACTCATTTATTCATACAATTATCTTTTATCTTTTTGATTGGTGTAAATAAAGTTGCTATTGTCTTTTTCTATACCATGTTCAATTATTATTATTATTATTATTATTTGGTTCGAGTGGAGGCCCATTAAAAATAATGGGTACGTAACATGAGATAACTCTAAACTCCCTCATGCATCCCTTCCTCGCAGTTAAGGCGAATTCTAAAATTCCTTTATTAGTTGAGTACCGAAAAAAAAAGAGAGAAAAATTCAGTTTAGTCAACTGACATTCATGTTTATATGAAATTTCAAAATAGATATATAGCAATTTGAATAAGAGGTTGGAATGGCTTGTCACATTCTCAATTTCTTAATGATATCCTATTGATACTAGTAATTTTTAGCAAATTGCATATAGGACACTAGTAATTTTTAGCAATTGCATATAGCTAGGTGGTTGGCCTTAGAGTAGCCTAAACTACCATATTTAAGTATATTGATTATGAGTGCCCTAAAATGTGACCCTTGAATGTTAGTGGCCTTTTTAGAAACAGTTTGGTGTAGCCAGTCATAAATATGGACTTAGAAATATACTCTTAACTCTAGGATAGGATAAATAGAGAAGGTGGCCCTTACTTTAGGTCAAAAAAATCACTTACCTAAACTTGAGTTTTTAGGTATGAGAATGAGAAGATGTTAGGTACTCAATACCTTTTAATCGAATGGATACAGTTTCCAATCGTGTTTTAAGGACATATTTATTTAATGAACTTAATTACTAAGTGGGTCCATATCATATGCATGCATTTTCTAGATTAAATTGCATCTTCCATATTTTAGAAAGATGAAAAATTATGAGAAGTCTCACTTTTCTTAGAATTAGCATTCTTTCTTGGAAAACCCTACATATATAATCACTCTTGAGAGTGTTTTTAACGTAACTCAAAGGAACAAACACAAGTTAAGAACCATTATTCTTAGAGGGCTTTTACAAAAAATAAATTTGTTAAAATTGATTTTGACAATGTTTTTTCAATAATAAAAGTTTTTTTTCCCTACCATAAAATATGACCTATCTTATTATTGGAAGTTGGTTTATATTGGTTTTTTTGGGATGTTGGTGTAGTAACTACTAACTAGACCCCGAAATGACCCTAAAAACCACCGTTGCCCATGATTTTGTTGGCAACTTTTCTCAAAGAAAATATGGTTTCAAAGTTTCTACTGCTGTATATGTACACATAAGGTTGTTCACCAAACCGCGTAGACCACAAAAAGCACACCAAAACTGTTCGCAAAATGGCATAACTGCACCACACCACCAAGTAACAATGTACCATACCGCATAGTGTAGTGTAGTTTGGGGTTTTATAAGAGAAAATTGCACCGCACCACACCCTTTCTATATATTAATATATCTATTTTTAAATATTAAAATATTATTAATATTTTAATAACCTTAGTTTTCAATATATATATATATATATATACAAGGGCAGAGCTAGAAATTTATCTTTGGGGGGGCCGATCAAGACTAAATAATCATATTGATTCACAAAAAATATGTGTCTATTTATGTATATATGACCCACTCATCAATGCTCTAATGAATTTTTGTAAAGAGATTGAAGAGAGTTAGTGTAAGACTATGAGAACATTTACATTGAGTGATGAGTTCTTTTGGAAGGGACTAGAAAGTAGAACATTGGAAAATACATATTAAAAAGAGAAGCTAATAGTAAAAGTGAGTAAAACTCTAAAACTTATAAAAGTTATGGGCTTGTTGATGTGTTGGGGGGAGGAGAGATGGAGGAAAGACTGAAAAAAAGCCAAAGTAATTAAGTAAATATGAATGAAACAAATAGTTAAGGACACATAGGGGGGCCAGTTAGTTTCATTTGGAGGGGCCAGCTCTTACAACAATTCTGCATAACCTATTTTTTAGCAGCTATAATAAATTTTTGAGCATTTTTGGGGGGCCATGCCCCCCCCATTGTAAAACGTAGCTCCGCCCCTGTATATATATATATATATATAATTTAATAGTCCTAGCAAGTGTTGATTAGGAAAGACTGCCCAAAATAAATAAAAAATAGCTCAATAGTTTAAAACTTAACCCAAAATAAAGGAAAAGAATCAGTTTTAGATTGGGCTAAAACAGCCCAAAATTGGAAAATATAATGGCTTTAAATTGTTCAAATCCCATCTTAAATACCGCACTTCCCATGTGACCATAAAAATAAAATGCAGCGTAGTTATGATTTGACTAAACCGCATCGCAAAGTTTGTTACTAAAAATGGCCTAAAACGTATCGCTCTGCATTGCAAATACCTCTAGTACACGTGCACAAAGTATTTGTATGTGTCATGCGTGCTTCATGCCTACATGGCGAATCAAGAGTGATATTTTCATCCTTAGATAAGATATTAATTTCTCATCGACCGATTACCTTATTCATTGGTCAATATAAAATGGGATATTTACCGTTGTCTCTCTTAATATTGGTTAGGTTTTCTTGCAAACAAACACTAAAACTGAAGAGACAAACCATTTTGGTCAGCCAATGGATTAAAGTCCATATACGTACGTACGCATGGTTCAACAATGAATGTTGACAAATAGCTTTTTGGTAGATAATTTGTAGATCATTTACTAACATAAGAGCACTCACAGAAGTAAAGCTAAATAGCTATATAGCTATTTTAGCTTCACCAAAATACAAAAATGGCTCTACAGCAGTGAAGGTATAAAATCCCTCATCTCCTCTCTGCTTTGCCGGCCAGCTCGTTGGCGGTGGTGCTCATAAAATCCATATAAAACCCATCGAATCTGACACCCAGCCACCAGAAAAACACTGGATCAAACCACTGCCATCGAAGCAAAGCCAATCCACCAAACCCACATCATAAAACACCACAAAACACAAAACACAAACCCACAGAGATAGAGTAGAGAGAAATATTGAAGCAATGCCAGTCCAAACCCATGGCACAACCCACAAACCCACGCCAGCGAGGAAGGCAAGAGCATCTGGTGGTTTGTTGATCAGGTTGTGGTGGTGGGTTGCTAATTGGTTGACGTATTGATGTTGTGCCCGATGAACTTGTGCTTAGAGTAAGAGCTCTAGAGGTGTTATAATGTCCTCAAGCTCTGGACAGCCCTGGAGAATTCACAGTTCATCAAGGACCACTTTGCCACCATCCAGGCCATCGTCAGAAACGGAAGCAATGGCGCTAACGCCTCTGGTGCTTTGTTGACCGAGTTATGGTGGTGGGTTGCCGATTGGTTTGCAATTTTGGGTTGTTGGGTTTTTTCTTGATGGGTTTGGTAATAGTGGTAGGGGTTAGGGCAGTCCAGATTGATCTGGTAACCCGACCCACCCGAAGAACCAACTGGATCCGACCCGAATCTGGCTGACCTGACTGCTTCAGCAGGTCTTCACCATCAAAAATCGATTCCGGTGAGTCGGTTTTGGTTTTCCTCTCCTAAAACCCGAAAAACTCAAACCGACCGAAAGATTTCCAGATTCTGGCCTAAATTTCTAGATCTCGGCCAAAATTTCCAAATTAAGGCAATAATTTTCCAGAATCCGAAGAAGAAACCTAGATTCCAACGATATTTCCCTTAGATCCAGTGAGATTTTGACCGGATCTGGTGAAATCTCATCAAATCTGGTGAGATTTTCGCCAGATCTGGCAAAATCTCACCAGATCTAAGGGAAATATCGCCGAAATCTAGAAAACTATCTCTGGAATCTGGGTTTCTTCACCGGATCTGTGTTTTTTTCATCGTTTTCCCGCAATCTTCTTAGATCTAAGACTTTGACCGACCCGGTTGATAGTCTAAACCGCCCGACCCGATTACTCCAGCGAGTCAGCGGTGGGTGCATTTTTTTCTCACCCAATTCCGGTTGGTCGGTTCCGGGTTGGGCATAAACTTGACTCGGACCGACCCGTGGATAGCACTAGTGGGAGTTTGGGTTGTGATCACTTTGTTGGCATCTTGGTTTAGAGAAAGAGAAAGACACAGAGAGGAAGAGAGAGTAAAAAATAATAAAGAAAAAAAAATAAAGAAGGGATATTTAATTGAAGTGATAAATTTTCTCCAAAAAAAAAAAAAAAAATTGAAGTGGTAAAAAAAATATCATTGTAGTGGTGCGGGCGGTGGTGGCGGCAGCGGTGGAAGAGTTAGTGGCGGCGGCGGTGGTGGCGCTGGTAGTGGCAGTAGTAGCAGTTGCAGTGGTTGTGATTGTTGTTTATTGTATTAGATATATTATTTTATTGTAGCAGATATATTATTTTATTATGATGTTTATATTATTTTATTGTGTTGAAATCTAAAATAGATCTACTGCTGCAGGATGTTTTGTAAAGTGAATAAGTAAAATAGATAAAGTAATTTTTTATAGTGTCAAATAGCTAAATATTTAACTCTACTGTTGTGAATACTCTAAGAGCTACCTTGATATCTATTCTAATCCACCTAGGGATTCACATTAATTCACCTTGGGATTTGTGTTAATATGTCTTTAGATTTTTCCACCTAGATGTATTAATTCAACTTAAAATTGAATAGTATTAAAGATATTACAAATTTTACAATATAAGTTTTACACATTGAGATGTCACCAATTAAAAAAAAAAAAATCAAACATTGATTTTATTATGATGTTTAAGTGAGACCAATTATATTCTTGTTACATCAATTTGTAAGCTTTATATAGTAGAATGCGTAGCAAATATAACATTTTCCATTAGGATAAGCGTCATCCCATTTTGAGATTTTTGTCTACTTCGATGTACATGTTTTAATCCTCCATTCCCTCAAATCAATTTTTTACAGTGTTCTAATTTTTACATTGTAAGTGAATTCTATTGTATCACATCTTGTTCAAATTTCCCCCACACAAAATATATTGTTTTACTAGCATCTCCAAAACCCTCAGAGGCAGAGAACCAGACGCACTACAGAATGTGGTTGAACAAGGTTCACATGCTTATTTATTGGCATGCATGTGACGTGCCAAACAAAGAAAAGCACCTTTGATCGAAAGTGAACTGTACCGGCATTATCATTTCACAATTATTATCATTTTAGGACCTTTCTAGTTTTTAGTTAAGTACGTTAATTTTATAGGACCTATTAGGTAAGTAAGTACAAAAAAACCTCTTCACGGAACCTTGAAACACATCACACATTAATATAAACAGCATTCAAAGATTGTGACTGGTATTATTAGCCCTTCTGTCCACTTTTATTTGTCTACCTGTTCGGCCTTGGTGGTTGGGGGTTTTGTAAGCACCCTTTCAATGGTGGTTTGTTTGGTATTTGTCAACTATTTAAAAATTGTCTTAAAATATTGGTTATATTTTAAAAGTTTAATAGGTATAATTTTTTCAATTTTAGTTTAAAAATTATTATTCATTTTCTCTATTATTTTATTAGGGTTTAAATTAGGAAGCATAATTATGGAAACATGTATGTTTCAAACTCGGCCAATATCTTTTTATTTGATGTGAGTTCTGAAAATCTAACCACTAGATTGTATGTCCTTATTATATCCTCTATACTTGCGAAATTTCAAGAAGATTAAAGATCAGTAACTATGTCATCAATCAAATGTTTAAATTTTAAGTCATTGTAATCTAAAATTATGAATAAAAAATAATTTTATTAATCAAATAGTAAGTGTAGGGTCAAGATTTGTAGCCCAGGCCCAAAAGAGATGAGATGTGAGCCCAATAAGCCCAATATAATAAATTTGTAGAGAGTGGGTAAAAGAACTAGGCTGTTTGTGAAGTCTACAACAGTTAATCAAGGTTTTATTAAGAGAACAAGTATGAAAACACTAGGAACTTGAATAAATTTAGGTCCGAGGAGACAAATTATAGTTTGAATGGCTAAGGTCACTCTTGGAGCTACAGTAAATCTTACTTCTTCTTCTTTTCCTTCTTTTTTCGATCCCCCATTCATGAGAGATCTCTTCTGTTTATATAATTTTCTTTTAAGTCATCTTCATCATACACTTGTTCTTCATCTAAGCATTCACTTGAGTGTATGTCACATCAGGTATCTTCTTTAGTTTTTCATAAGTGGTGGCAGCTGAGATTGTATTGTTCAGGAGTCTTCTCCACATAAATGCAGCCAGAAAAGTTGCTGTGATGCATTAAATGCAGTAGCATCAGTTTTTCCTTTAGATATTTCTCCATTCTTATCATCTTTATGCGTGCATGAAGTTCATCCTTATTATTGGAATTCCTGGAAGTTCATTCAAATTGTCTAGGTATATGCATGACCGATATTCTTCAAATCCGAGGAGTACAGCCTACTCGGACTATACTTCTCCCACCTTTCCTTATGTGACTCTCCCTACAAGCTTTTCCCAATCTTTTACTCCTCCTCGAACATACTTATATCTTTAAAAGGGGCCTAAGGCCCAATATATGCATTTGGGCTTTTACCCCCCCACAGTAACATCTGATTTGAATGAAATTTGACATTTATGTTAAGAACACAAGGACCATGAAATTTAACAGTTAGATTTTCAAAATTCACATATAATTAAAAAGATATTGACAGAGTTTGAATATTTTTTTCTAGACTAGTTTGGAGAGAAACATTTTCCTTAAAGGATATTCCTTACAAAAAAAAAAAAAAAAAAATTTCTAAGTTGGATAAACAATTTTCTAAGATGGAGAGAAACCTTTTTCTTAAAGGATATTCCTTAAAAAAACGGATTTTCTAAGATGAATAAACAATTTAAGATGTGGGAGTAAAATTAAGGGGCCAATGTTAAATTAGAATGCTCTACATTTCAACTAAAATGAAGAGTATCCATGTCTTGTGAAGATTTGGTTTTGTATTTTATTTTTTGTTTTTTTTAATCTAATAATAATATATATAAGGTCCGTTTGGATAGAACTTATTTTGCTGAAACTGAAAACTAAAAACTAAAAACACTGTAGCAAAATAATTTTTAAATGTGTGAATAGTACCGTGAGACCCATTTTTAATGAAAAAATTGCTAAAAAAATGAGATTTGTGGATCCTGTGAATAGTGCATGGGGCCCACTGATGTGCTGAAAAGGGTTGAAAAGTCAAATAGTGCGGCTACTGTTCATGAATAGTGTATGAACAGTAGCCGTTCGTCTCCTGAAACATGTGCCCAAAAAAAAAAAAAAAAAAAAAAGAAAAACGCAAAACTTAAAACGCCAAAAAAAAAAAAAAAAAAAAAAAAGAAAAACGCAAAACTTAAAACGCCAGACGCCAGACGTGTATTCAAACCCACACATAGTGTCATATTAGTTAAAAATTATAAATGATATGATACTATACACATATTTAGAAATCAATAATACTTTCTTATATTTTCCAGCAAACGTGGAATTCCAAAATCAAACTAGAAATCCTTTAAAACTACTTCCACATGAACTAGATTTAACACCACACTTTCCTCCATGTGGACAATTCTTGTGTAAATTCATTTTCTTCTTATTTCCATTTTTATTGAAAGGGTAATGTTATTATTAGAGAAGGGGAAAAAAAAGATGAACGCAAAAATAAACCAACAAGAAGTAACTGAGAGTAGGGATGACAATTTTGCCTCCCCCAGTTTGATCCACCTCTCCTTGCTTTGCCCTATGCTGGTTTTCCCCGTCTCGCAAAGGTGATGGTGTGGGGTTGGGGCGAGATTTTAGCCCCGCACCATAAGGCGGGGCAGGGATGGGTTAGGTTTAGACTTTTTAGACCCAGCTCGCCCCGCATTGATAAGGGTTAAATTGTAAATTTTTTGTTAAGTTCTAAAGATTTAGATTTAAATATTTAGAATCATATTTGTATTATGTTAGCAAACCAAGAACAAAATATGTCTAGTCCAGGTTTTTAGGCAATGCTTAAAAGTGGTTGTTTCAAGGTTCAAGTCCAGCTGATTGTAGAAAAAGGGAGTGTGGTTCTGCCTTGCTCGATCGATCGAGAATTAGGCTCGACCGATTGAAAATCGTAGGTCCAATTTTTTCTGCAGAATTTTAAACAGGCTTAAGCCTGCAAAAACGTTTAGGGTTTCATCTAACTTCTCCACCTATAAAAGAGAAACCCTAGCCACGTTTTGAAGCTGCTGAAAAGAATTGTGTGGTTACTCTTTATGAGATTTGAGAGCTTTTGTACCTTCTAACTACACAGGAATCTATTGGAGCAAGAACTACAATCAAGCATTGGTAGAACATAGTTGCTGTGTCAAGATTGTTAGGTTAAAATGAATTGACCCCTTGCAATTAATTAATTAATTACCCAAGTTAATTAATTTGATCAAATTACATGCAATAGCTCTGTAGCACAAACAAATAACCAAAATATCTAAATGCAGTGGAAAATAAATTTGGCATAAGTGATTTGTTTATGAATGGGGAAAACTATCGAGGCAAAATCCCACCGAGTGATTTTAAGGTCACCACTTCCAAGAATCCACTATTATCAATCGTAAGCGGTTACAAGTATAAGGAATCTTACCAAACCCTTTGGTTTATCCCGAAATACCAACCTATAGTTGAATCCTTACCCCAATACCCAATTGGACTTGTATTGTAGTGGCAATTTTTCCGTTCAATGCACAGATTCCAGTATGTGACTAACTCCTTTACACAACATGTGGAATTCACACATTGTGAGAGTGATGCTATGAGCATCTAATGTACGTATGTGTAAATATATATATGTATATATATATATATATATATTAATTGTTAGTGTGTAGTTGTGATTGATAATTAATAGCATAACATGGTGCTTCATGCACACAATAAACCTGCTTGGTGGATGATTTTGCCTTACATAGGTAGGATTGTTTTTATAAAGAAGAAACAGTAAAATAGTATTTGAGTAAGATTGTGACTCTTGAGATTAATATATTTGTTCGTACAAATATGTACCTGCTTGCCTATACAATTTTTTCCCTCTCCAACCAACATAAGATTGAGTGAGTATATAAGGGGATGCTGCAATTGTTACATAAAATAATAGATTCCTCAAAACACTCATTAAAGCACCTTCCACAACTCAAGTACACAACCCAACTCCACAAAAACCTCGTACCTATTAACTTAACACATAGCCTCCTCAGCCTACAAAACTGAGAAAATTTATCATGTACTCACCCTTTCACATGGAGTGGGTTCTACAAGTGTGGAGTTCACCTCCACGTGAAAAGGGTGGATACATGCATGTATTTGATACATGTAATATCACCTAACGAATAATGAATACGCCATGGTAGAAGCACAACACCTTCCACAACTATTCAACAACAACAACAACCCATGTTACATTCTTAATAGCTCCTAGCTAAATTTCGTTATTATGCACATGGAGTAGAAGAAGAAACACTTCCAATTCCAAACCCTACACTGATATACCCCATAACACAACTAACAGATCTGCATACTCATGATCAACAAAACCCACACCCACCTGCCTGACTAGTCACCCATTTCCCTACTCTGCTGTTCCCTACTTCCCCTTTTCTTGTGTAACCCCAAATTCGTTTACAAATATGGAACTCAGTTCTTTAATCTAATGGTTAAATATAATTAGAACAACACATAAAGAACTATATTTAGAATTTTTTTTCTAATTCAAATAATTTTAGTCTTTAATTTGTTTTATAACAAATTTGGGGTGCACAAGAAAAAGGGTAAAATTTAATTTAACAGTGAATTTATTGAAATAAACACACATAAATACATATACATATATATATATATATATATATGAGTTACGTTTAAGTTACAATTTTTTTTTTTTTTGGGAAAAATGAAGTACCTGTTTGTGTTATTATAGTACTTCATAGTTTTTTATCAAATGAGTATTTTGAAAAATCAACCATTGGATTACAGATTAATTTTATACTCTCCATTACTTACAAAATATCAAAATGATAAGAGATTAATAACTATCTCAACATAATTTTTGTTAAAATTTCAACTATTTTCTAATTTTAAAATTATAGATAGAATATAAATGTATAGATCAAATAGAAAATAATATTTGATTAATTTAATATTTAGTGAGCATATATTAAGAATAAAGAAAATATAGGACAAAATTGCTTTTTGCCCCTTTCTGAAAAAAAATCCAGCATTTTACCCTATTTCTCAAACTAATTAGGGAAATGCCCCTCTTTTAAAAATCGAGTTTCTGAAAATCGAGTTAGGCCCTATAGCTGCGTTTTTAGGGACCCTATAGTGACGTTTTAAGGACCTATAGTGACGTTTTGTAACTCGATTTTCATAAAATCGAGTTATAGGTAAAAAAAAGAAAAAAAAATTGCATGTAACTCGACTTTATGAAAATCGAGTTACAAAACGTCACTATAGGTCCTTAAAACGTCACTATAGAGTCCTTAAAAACGCCGCTATAGGGCCTAAATCGATTTTCAGAAACTCGATTTTCAAAAGATGGGTGTGGGGCCAGAAAATCAAATGGCCAAGGCCCACTTCAACCCAGGCCCAGATGGCCCACGCCGAGGACGCACGATGGGTCCGAGGATGACCCTATCCTCGGTCGTCCGAGACCTCGGTGTGGAGAAGGGCAAGCTCTGGGCGAACCGTCACCTCGGCATTGAATACGTTCACCTAACCCCTCTGGCCGCATTAATGGGGATGTAACCCCTTGCTAGGGCGACATTGATCAGGGTGAACCACTTGAGCACGAATGTGACCTTTGATGGGATAGGCCGTCAGGAGGAAAGCCAATAGATGATCAACAGGAGGAGGAAGATGGGCATATATAAAAACTGTGAGCAAAGTATATGGGAGGGGAGGAGCAAGAAAGCCTCCTCGGCCATGGGCCGAGGAGCATCCCCCCGTTGTAAATTGTTCTAAGTATTTTTTCAATAAAAGGGAAAGGAGTTCATGCTTCAAAAACGTCGGTTAGCGCCTAAACGTTCAACCCACTCTCTACAAATTCATTGTTCTAGGTTCGTTGGGCCTCCAACCCATATCCTTTGGGCTTGGGCGACAAAAACTGACCCTAAAATTAGCGCCGTCTGTGGGAAGGATTAGCGCACCGGTCGGCGCAACAGGCGAATATTCTAAATAACCATTCTACGGAAGATCAGTGGTGATGCAAAAAAAAAAAATGCAGAAAGATAAAAGTTCGAGACAGAAGATTCAACAGCAAAGAAAGGAAGCTTGATATTATTTCATAAAAAGAGAGGTAAGAATACAATCAGAGGCTCAGGCAGGCGTGCTTTAAAACTATTCCTACCAGTTAGTTCTACAATCAGAGGCCTAGGTGGTCCCGCCCTAAAACTAGTTAGAGGGAAGTGTCAACCCGTGCTTTTATTGGCATCAAGAGAATGGGAGAACTTGACAATAAAAGCAGGGAAGGGGAGGGGCTGGCTTGTTTCAAGGCCACCAACAACTTCTTTCTCGGTGCGGCGGAGCTTGAACAAAGCGAGGAGCAGATGCAGGGGCACCGGGACGCCTCCCCTCGTGATGTTCCCTTGATTCTCTCCACTCCTCACGAGCGTTGGCCGTTGGAGATGGCGACACTCGAGCACCAGCCATGACATGAGTTCGCACGTCTCCTCCGTCGGGGGTGCGCTCCGAGGAGAGACATTAGGTTCTTCAACAACATCCCTCCGGGCCACCGTGCATGGCGCCATCGGGGTTACGCCTAGACTCTGCCGCGCTGGAAGCCCAGTGGGGGCTGCGGCCACAATGGCTCTTGGCACGGATGTCCTCACACCCGCCCAAAGCCGCCCCATATCTGCTGACTTCGATCACAATTCCGGCGGGGGTTATTAAAGGGGTGCGGGGAGCTGAAAGGGTGTGTTCTTTCTGTTTGTGTTGGGAGGTTCATGGAGTATGGAGAAACCACCCACCCCGGAAAGCCTTATATAGAGGATGAGGGTTGGTGAGAATTAATCCACGCAGAACTCGAAAAGAGAGTTACCAACAGGGCTAATAATGAGGCCACCAAATTCCAAGGGGACCGTAGACCGTTGGATTTGTGCTAATTCACGAGGACATTAATGAGGGCACGTCTTGCGCACCGAAACGTCAAGTGCGAAACACGAACGGCCAAGGGACGCTTCGTAAATGAAAAAGATGGGGGCTCGAGCTGGAGGCGAGATCAACGCCACGTGTAAGATCAGAATCTGACTCAAGGAAAAATCATCTCCAGTAGAGCGGTCCTAGGACAAACCCCTGCTTACAGAGAAATGAAAGCGTTAGACAGAACCAAGGTACTGCATGGTCCTCGGACTCAGGCCTATGGGGAAACTACTCGCTCCTCTACACCTGGGTACTAGACAGAACCAAGGTATTGCATGGTCCTCGAACTCAAACCTATGGGGAAACTAGATGCTTACAGAGAATTGAAAGTGTTAGACAGAACCAAGGCACTGCATGGTCCTCGAACTCAGGCCTATGGGGAAACTACTCGCTCCTCTACACCTGGGTACTAGACAAAACCAAGGTATTGCATGGTCCTCGGACTCAAACCTATGGGGAAACTAGATACTTACAGAGAAATGAAAGCGTTAGACAGAACCAAGGCATTGCATGGTCCTCGGACTCAGGCCTATGGGGAAACTACTAGCTCCTCTACACCTGGGTGCTAGACAGAACCAAGGTATTGCATAGTCTTCGGACTCAAACCTATGGGAAAACTAGATGCTTACAGAGAAATGAAAGCGTTAGACAGTACCAAGGCACTGCATGGTCCTCGGACTCAGGCCTATGGGGAAACTACTCGCTCCTCTATACCTGGGTACTAGACAGAACCAAGGTTTGCATGGTCATCGGACTCAAACCTATAGGGAAACTAGATACTTATAGAGAAATGAAAGCGTTAGACAGAACCAAGGCACTGCATGGTCCTCAGACTCAGGCCTATGGGGAAACTACTCGCTCCTCTATACTTGGGTGCTAGACAGAACCAAGGTATTGCATGGTCCTCGGACTCAAACCTATGGGGAAACTAGATACTTACAGAGAAATGAAAGCGTTAGACAGAACCAAGGCACTGCATGGTCCTCGGACTCAGGCCTATGGGGAAACTACTCGCTCCTCTACACCTGGGTACTAGACAGAACCAAGGTATTGCATGGTCCTCGGACTCAAACCTACGGGGAAATTAGATGCTTACAGAGAAATGAAAGCGTTAGACAGAATCAAGGCACTGCATGGTCCTCAGACTCAGGCCTATGGGGAAACTACTCGCTCCTCTACACCTGGGTACTAGACAGAACCAAGGTATTGCATGGTCCTCGGACTCAAACCTATGGGGAAACTAAATGCTTACAGAGAAATGAAAGCATTAGACAGAACCAAGGCACTGCATGGTCCTCAGACTCAGGCCTATGGGGAAACTACTCGCTCCTCTATACCTGGGTGCTAGACAGAACCAAGGTATTGCATGGTCCTCGGACTCAAACCTATGGGGAAATTAGATACTTACAGAGAAATGAAAGCGTTAGATAGAACCAAGGCACTGCATGGTCCTCGGACTCAGGCCTATGGGGAAACTACGCGTTCCTCTACACCTGGGTACTAGACAGAACCAAGGTATTCATGGTCCTCGGACTCAAACCTATGGGGAAACTAGATGCTTACAGAGAAATGAGAGCGTTAGACAGAACCAAGGCACCGCATGGTCCTCGGACTCAGGCCTATTGGGAAACTACTCGCTCAATTAGACCATGGTGCCGAACAGAACATGGGCAACGCATGGCCCTCGGACTCAGGCCTACAAGAAGGCTAACTACAAAATATCCCAAGTTAGGAAAGGACCAAGCCCTACAGGGCCCTTGGGACGCAAGGGAGCTGCCCATGCATACGTTCTCTTTCCTTATCATCGTTACTGGCGCAACTGACCGACATGCAATTCAAGCTAAAGTCATACAGATCTAAGGAAGAAAGGAAAAGCAGGCAGCGTGTACACAAATAAACAATTCAAATAAAGGGAAATCAAATTCGCATTACAACGATGTGTTCGTAAAAATTGCATGGCGAGAGCCACAGTACACAGAAGAGAAGTATAACAAAATAAAATGACAACGTGAAAGCAGGATGAGCCGAGACACCGGGGAGTCTACTCCTCTTGCTCAGGCTGGACAGAGGCAACCCTTGACCCCTCCGAGCCCTGGCCTAAGGGGATGGTCTACGGGGGTACGGCGAGAGCAGCTACTTCCTCAGTGGTGGGGGCTGGATCATCGGAAGGGATCTCCACTATCTCTGGGGGCACCTCCTCACTCGAATGCTCCCCCAGTTCAGCTGCCCGCACCTCTTCAGCAATCCCCCCAACCTCAGGGTCCTTAGGGGTGGCCTCACGGATAGCGGGGGGATAATACACGTTCTCTGCCTTCCACAGGTCGGAAGCAGCCTCCACCCCAGCTCGTTTGAGGGCCTCAGCCCAGACCTGTGAATAATATCGTCTACACACCCCCGGGACTTGAGCCTTGTAGGCAGCCTCTACCGAAGCCATCCCATCAGCATAGGCTGCGGACTCAGCCTCCTCCTTGGCACGCTCGGCCATATCCCTGCCGTAGTCAGCCTCGTCTTTAGCCCGCAGAGCCTGGTCTCTGGCTCATTCGGCCCCCCTCTGGGACTCCTCGGCCTTTGCCGCCTTAGCCTGCAGTTCAGCGATTAGAACCCTCGCGGTCTGCAATTGCTCCTCCGCCTCGCCTAGGTGCCTCGTCTGCTCATTGGCCTGAGTCTGGGCACCCTTGAGACCAGACAGAGCATTGTCTTGCTCCCTGGTCACCGCCGTCAAAGCCTCCCGGGCTTTGGCGAGGTCGGCCTCGAAATTCTTCAGGGTCCGAGTGGCCTCGTAGCGCCAAGCACGCTCCCGTTTGAGGTCCTCCTTCTGGTCATTCGCCGCCCCCTCCAACCTAAAGATAGCTTGGACGGCCTGCCATAATAACCAGTGTGCTATGAGCCCTATAAGAGGAAAAGAGTGGGAGAAGAGTTGAGGTTGTAGCCCTTACCATCCCCACATATCGCTTAAGGCTGAGGAAGGCCTGCTCGCTCGTTAAAGAGTTAAGCTCAGCCATGTCCGCCGGGAGCAGCAGGCTTCTCTCCAGTGCATCTGCTACGCGCGTACCTTCGCCCTCGTTGAAATCCCTGAGGGAGGCGTTATCCCTCAAAGGTTCCTCACGGAGCATCGGGGTTGGGAGCCAGGCCTGGACCTCGGAGGAGGTGGTGTCGACGACCTACCTCTCCTGGCTCTGGTCGCCTATCTTAAGCTGCTTGGATGGCCGCAAAGTAGCATCCTCTTCCTGTGAGGACACCGTTCTATCCTCCACGATTCTTTTACCCTTATCCTTCTTCTTCTTAGGGCCAGCAGGCGCGGACCTAGAGGGCGAGCGCATCTGAGAATGAGAAAGAGGGAGATTCTGCCGAGTGGAAGTCGACTTGGCCTTCGAAGGAGGAGTAAGAGTTTTTTGTTGGGACTCCCTCGGCTGGCCCTCAAGCAGGTCCAGCAAGTTGGTGGTGAGTTTCCTCTTGTAACCCATTGTCGGCCGAGGAGGGGCTTCTGAAGCAAGGAGTTCTGCTTCGCTCAAATTGGGATCACCCAAGTCCCCGGAAGGATCCTCAGACTGATCAAGCTGAGCGAAAACTTCAAACGCGTCCCCTTCCCCCTCTGGAGCTTCCTCGACGGCCTCGGCAAACAATTGGGAAGAGGAGGGGACGGCTAATGTGACAGCATTCTGGTCGGAGGGCTCCTCAGGGAACGAAAATCCGTCCTCGGTCACAGTAATCCTCTGGAGCCGAGGATCGTTGGCGAGGATGACGTGCTTCGGAACTGGGAACGATTTCTGGGTAGGTGTATAGCCCAAAATTATGTGGGCGGCCCTAACCTGGTTGTCGTCCTCGTTTATGTACACCGGCGCCCTCAGCACCTTTTGCAAATCTTCCCGGTTGATCAGATGGAAGTGACGCTGGAAGGCGTGCGGGTCTGCAAACGGAAAGCACCACGACGTTAGTAAAAAAGAAAGGGGGTAAAGAAAAAAGACGAGAGCTTGAAACCCTATCTATCTCCTACTGCCCCACCTGGTGTTCCCTTTGTTGTTGGGCAGTGAAGGTCATCGTGCCACTCCCCTGACACAATGAGGAATCCTCATAGAACCCCTTGCTGGACTCGGGGAGGCACTGAATAAGTCGTACCCTGTCGTCTCTCGTCTTCAGGTAATACGACTTGCCCTTAAGAAGCTGAAGATTGTAACACCAGTTCACGTCATGGTGGGTCAACCTCAGCCCCATCTTCTCGTTCAGGGCGTCCACACAGCCCAGAATCCTAAAGACATTTATCCCACACTGGGTAGGAGCCAATCGAAAGTGCGTGAGATAATCCCTCATCACCGGCCCCATGGGGATCGTCATCCCCCCTTCAAAGAAGGTGACTACGGGAATTACCACCTCGCCCTCCTGCCTGTATATGCGCCACTCCCCGTCCTCACAATGTCTCAGATTTACATTGCTAGGAATTTTAAAGTCGGTGATGAATTTCTCTATCGCCTCCTCAGTATCGACGTATTTCTTAAACCTACCCATCCCAGTAGACGCCTAAAAGAACTAAGAAAGAACAGGCGAAGTGGAAAAAAGGGTAAAGAGAAAGAGGGGCCAAAGAGATAGAGCGACTTACAAGAAAGAGAAAGGGCTCCTCGGACAGGCTTTTTGTGCTGGAGGTGCTAGTAAGAGTGTGGCTGAACTTGGGAGGGGCGCACGAATATTCTCGATTACAAATGAGGAACAGGAAGAAGCGGTTTGTACGGGTATTTATACCCCAAATCGAGCAGCCATACGGGTTTTTCCGCTCATAAATGCAAGACGAATCTCCACCGTTGGATGGGTAACGCCTCATTGGACGTGGGGAGCACAGAGCCGCCTGAATTTAATGACGGACACGTTACGTGCTTCGAAGCGTCAGCGACGTGCCCTTGGCAGGTGAATGGGCCCTAGCACTGACGAGGGGTGGGGGGGGTGAGGCCGAGGATGTCAAAATCCTTCTCCCCGCCCGAGGATGCGTGCAGCAAGATTTTGAGGGGCTATTGTGGGGCCAGAAAATTGAATGGCCAAGGCCCACTTCAACCCAGGCCCAGATGGCCCACGTCGAGGATGCACGATGGGTCCGAGGATGACCCTATCCTCGGTCGTCCGAGACCTTGGTGTGGAGAAGGGCAAGCTCTGGGCGAACCGTCACCTCGGCATTGAATATGTTCACCTAACCCCTCTGGCCACATTAATGGGGATGTAACCCCTTGCCAGGGCGACATCGATCAGGGTGAACCACTTGAGCACGGATATGACCTTTGATGGGATAGGCCGTTAGGAGGAAAGCCAATAGATAATCAACAGGAGGAGGAAGATGGGCATATATAAGAACTGTGAGCAAAGTGTATGGGAGGGGAGGAGTAAGAAAGCCTCCTTGGCCATGGGCCGAGGAGCATCCCCCCGTTGTAAATTGTTCTAAGTATTTTTTCAGTAAAAGGGAAAGGAGTTCATGCTTCAAAAACGCCGGTCAGCGCCTAAACCTTCAACCCACTCTCTACAAATTCATTGTTCTGGGTTCGTTGGGCCTCCAACCATATCCTTTGGGCTTGGGCGACAAAAACTGACCCTACAATGGGCATTTCCCTAATTTGTTTGAGAAAGAGGGCAAAATGCTGGATTTTTTTTCAGAAAGGGACAAAAAGCAATTTTCTCCAGAAAATATATCAATGACAAAATTCTCAAAAAATTAATTTTATAAAAAGTTATGATATTGTTTAACATAGAAAAGTTCCAAGAGCTTCCAATTTGAAGTGGTGCTGTTTATCTCATAAAACCTCCAACTAATTTGCTTGAAGTAATTATGTTTCTGGTACTTGAAAACTAATCTTTCAATAAGTAAAAGTGGAACAATAAGTCAATAAGTCCGTGTCACAACGGTCACAACTATCAAGTGATGAGTTATAAACAGTAAAACTATGTCAATCCGCATGGACCAACTATTGACAACTACTCTCGTAAACAAATTGCAATAAAAATTGTGAAAGTTATTATAGTAAATAGACATGCATTTTGAAAATAATAATCACACAATTTATTATGTAATAAATTATGAATAGTAAAATTGTGGACTTACGTGAACTAATTATTAATAACACGTATGTTATATAGGTGAATTGTTATAAAAGTTGGGAATTTTTTTTTTTTTTTGGAGGAACATAAAAGTTGTGAAATTAACCACATTAAATAGACATAAATTCTGAAAGTAATAGGAGGACATTTGTGCCACGTTTAGGTAAGGAATAAATGAGGTTCAGTAAGGGCGGTGAGAAGTGGGAGCTCTGTAAATGGAGGTTGCTGGACAATATCAAAAGATCAAAGATCAAGGTGAAAGGACGGTTCTGCTGTGTCGGGATTGGAAAGTCCAAACTCCACAGTACAGGTCACCACATACTTTAATTTCTAAAGAGGTCGGTTGGCTATGTGGCATGCATTATATCCGTACTGACTTGGACAAGTATCTGTGAGACTAAGTGTATCATGATTAAAGTAGTGTATATTATAACAGACCTACCATAAGGTTGATTTGCACATATATGCATCAGCAAGAGAAAGTTCTATATTTGTATTTGTATTTGGTAGTTTTCTATGGCTACTAAACCAGGAATTCTCACAGACTGGCCATGGACGCCTCTTGGAAGATTTAAGGTGGTGTCCTTATAAGCCAGTGCTCTCTCTCTCTCTCTCTCTCTCTCACACACAGTCTCACACACACACATACACATACACATACACAATCTGTGACTTGAGTTTAGGTTGTAAATGCTTGTTTGTACAGTTTATTTTTTAAGTTTTTGGATATGGGTTGTTTGAAAACGTGCACTAAAATGTGGCATATGAACAATGGGCCGTATAATGGTGAGATTGGTAAGTGTTTGAAATAACTTTGCTGCAGGGTTAAACACCTTACTATTTCATCCATGCACGGTGGATGAACAAATATTCTCTGGTTTAGAACTATCTGCTACCAACATACGAAAACTAGGAAGACAATGTGTATATATATATATATATATATATAGACACACCCACAATCTTCCCTATTTTTAATTTGGGTTAAATTTTCTCTTTTTTATGATAATCTAGGCAGTTTCTCAACACAGCTTCTTAAGAGCAAAAGTTAGAAAATGGTTTCTTAAGTATGGTTGTAAACAAACAAGTGGTGGATCAATGCAAGTTCAATCTTTCAAACTTTTGTAAATTTCATAATTTTTGTCACAATTATCTTACGCAGATAGATTGTGATTAACTGCATATATATTACTTTTATATAGACTCAAATTTTTTTACTACTTATAATTTGTCACGTGAACAATTATAACAAAAATTATAGTATTTTGTGCGATTATAAAGTTTTACTTTTAATAATTTTTTGTAATCGCCTTGGATACTTTTTTGTGGTGTTTGTTGAACTTAGCTTGAGTTTAGCTTAGGTGGTACTCTAATGAACTTGGCCCATTAAAATAATGACACAAAAGTAAATAGTGTAGCAAAGGATTCAATGACACATGTTAAAAGTGACGACACTAGACAAGACGGATTCAATGCAATCTCAATTGTCTAGTGTACTAAAGCTTTTTAGTTTACAAATGTTTGTCTTACATTTTATGTGTGCGTTGGGGGGTTGTGTTCAATAAGTATAACATTAAACAATATGTATTTAATTGATTAGGACAGCCTCATGAATTACATGATATATTGATATGATATGAATAGGTCTTTCTAAATAGTCTTTCTAAGTGGGCATATAAGTTTATCAAAAATAAAGAAAGTAGGGCACATAAACATTTTTGCCTTGTATTATTATTGTTGTTGTTGTTGTTAATCCAAACTTTTGGTTTCCGCTTAAACCAAATCTTTGTTGTTTAACGTGCTTTTTTTTTTTTTTTAGTACGTGATCCTAGCTCCTTGGGCCATTCATAGCACCTACTCATTCATAGTTAAGGATAAGAGTGAAAGTTCCCTTTCACTCTTCCTCATATTTCCATTTCTACTATGGAGGATGCTTCACAACCAAATATGGATTAGTCTCTCTCGTTACTGGACTGCCAAAGGCAAGAACTCGATCGTTGACAAGAGTATCGAGTTTGAGCAAGTTGACAGAGAAAGCAGTTGGTCAGTAATTATAAATTAATACGGATACATACATACACACATACAAGTGTATACGTAGAAATTATAATAATCTTAATTATAAATTTGGTGTGTTCTATTTTTATTTTTCCTTACAAATATATTTGGGCAGGGATGACCAAATATTGTTCAATGGAGCCTTGTTCTACCTAGCAAGTAAGACATTGACTCAGGCAGAGAACCTACCATTGTGGAGGACAGATGGAGTAATTATGACGTTTCTTCTACATTCTGGTCCTGTAGAGTTTCTCTATTATTGGCTCCATAGAGCACTGCACCACCATTATCTTTACTCTCGCTACCATTCCCATCACCATTCTTCAATTGCCACAGAGCCTATAACTTGTAAGCTTTCTTTGTATAAAATAAGGGTTCGGTTAGTATATACAATAATCATCTATTTTAGAAAATATTTATGAAAAATTGAAAAAAATAGTTAATTATTTTTTCATAAAAACTTTTTAAAAATAATTTACTAAGTAAATGAAATATTTGTTTACATTATTGGGCTAGTTACTCACTCTGTTGGTAGGTGAAAAGATTTAATCTGGCCTGTCTTGTTTATTGGACTCACATTTCCCAAAAAAATAGTAAGTTACTATAAATGGTAACTGTAAATATATTATTTAAACTTATAATAAAAAAAAACATATTATTTAAAAAGAGGGTTGTCAGTTATAATCATTGCAGTTGCAACCCAATTCAATTTTAAGGCCAGTCTTACAGCAGTGTTTAAATATTGTTGTTCAATTTTAGTATTGTGAAAACACATGTTTGAATGTTATAAAAATACATGTTAAAAGTGTTATTATCGTTTAAATACTGAAAACTGTTATTTAAAAGTAAGTACCAAATAGCCTTTATATTTTCCAGAGGGATAGAGAAAGTATTTTTGTATGTTCCTACATGAGAGATTAGGGTCACTATTATTAACAAGATATTAGTTTTAAAAAATGGTAGTCTCTGTGAGATAGATTGTTTTATCCCACAGCAGCGGCTCTCTCTCTCTCTCTCAAAAAAAAAAAAAAAATGACAGTCTCAAGCTATTATAGCAAATGGGTCGTGTGTCCGTTGAAATATTGTTTTATGTTAAATTTTTTGTTTTATGTCATATTTTTGACCTGAGTCGATAGAACTAATTTTTTGAGTTCTACTTATCACGTCTACTGTATTTATAATAAATTAATCATTATGATCATTTAACACATTTTCAAAATAGTTTAAAGTTTCATTTGGTTATATTTTTATTGATGTAATATTTTATTGGTTTAGGTTTAAAAAAAATTATTGTTATAAAAACTTGGACGTTCTTATAATGAGAGGTAGTGCCTTCTTGTAGTGGGGCCATAACATAAGCCTAGGCTAATACTGTCGGCGTTTTTAGTATTGAATACCACAATCGATTTATATTCGGAAATCATATGTTCATATGAGTATGACTGAATGATTTTGCGTTTTTTTTTTTTTTTTTCCCAAATTTCTTAACTGAGCAATGTTTTCCCATGATTTATTAGTAATAAGCATTTTATATTAGGATTTTTGTTAAATTTAAAAATTAAATTTCTATCAATCACATTTAAAAAATTATACTTAATTTCTGTTTAATAAATAAGAGAAAAACTAACGAATACCTTAAAAGTATTGGTTTATAGAATATTTTTAGAAATTTTTATGGAAAAAAAAAAATAATTGATTTTTTTTTTTAGTTTAGATCAGCTGTGGCCCCAAGCCCAATCAGCCGCAGCCTAAACTGTAGGACTATCAATACTAAGACATTATTACATGCACTTTGATACTAAATTTTGCATCTATAATTTAGTATGGTACCCAGTGATTAGGATCTTAGTTGGTATGTGTCATTAATCATGAATTGAAATAAATCCTAAAACATTGACATGATTAAAGATTATTGTTTAGGTTGAGTTTAAGGTCAACCAATAACTCAATCACGTGAGGGAGCCAGTGGTCCTTTACCATTAATCGCTGACTTTTTTGTTATGACAACTCACAATAATAATTGCAAATTGAATGCCAGTGGTCCTTTATTTTATTTTATGTTATTTTTATATATCCATTTGTTTAGGTTGAACTAAATGCAATCATGCAACAATATAAAAATCTTAAAATTCCAAACTTTTTAATTTGGGTCTCAATCTCAAACCGCAGACGACAAAAATGTCAAATACTTATAGTCATTTGATTTTCAATTTTGGATGGATCACTAAGTATAATTATTTAACAAAATAAAAAAAACCCCAACCTTACAATTCTGCATAACAATTAACAAATCCCTATGTATTATTGGTAAAGGGAGTTTGGCTGGGGGAATTGGGGGAATTAGGAGCATATATTCCTATGGTTGAAGATTTAGAAATTAATGTGAAGTCATATCAATTTTGGAAATATTAGTAGGTTCCAGTTAATTCAACTGGTAAAGTTTTTGATGATTGAATAAGAGATCTGAGATTCAATTAACTGATTGGCGTCTTGGTGTGACGATAAAGGATTATCATCTAAAATGGACGCCATAGGTTGAAACTCTCTCAAAATATTTTTTTTTGGAAATGTTATTATCAACAATATTATTTATACTTTCAATAATTGGAGTGGTATTTTTTGGTGTTCACTTTTTAAATGTTTCAAGATATCCTCACTTTATATATATATATATATATATAGTTTTATAAGGTACAACTTTGGATTTTTATGTGAACATCAATTTAGTTTCTACATTTCCAATCTGAATAAATAACTTCTTAAATATTTTATACGATAGAATCTTTCACTAAATTTTTTATTAAATCATAATGGAATTAATCATATTATATGACAATTTTTTGTTTTTTCAGCTGTCATTCATCCATTTGCGGAGCACATAGCATATTTCGCGTTGTTTTCCATACCAATGTTAACAGCAATACTTACCAATACTGCCTCTATTGCATCCATTGCTAGCTACCTCACATATATTGATTTTATGAATAATATGGGTCACTGCAATCACGAGCTCATTCCAAAATGGCTCTTTTCCATCTTTCCTCCATTGAAGTACCTCATGTACACCCCTTCGTAAGTCTCTCAAGCCCTTTCTTTCACCTTAATTTCTATTGCCTCTGTCCCATATTGTTGGTAGATTATGAAATTTATTTATTCACTTTTCAATTAGGACTACGTTTTGTAACATCTTAAAATGAAATAAAAAAACTAAAAATTTAGAACAAGATAGTGTTTTAGTTGTACTTATTTTATAATTTTTCTCTTTGATCTAGCAAAAAGATTATTGTGTGGTATCCAACTATATCTAACACAAAGACACAAATACATTTCAAGTTGATTAATTTCATGCCTAACGTGTTTAGATGAAAACTTATTTGTCCATTATTATTCTATATACAATATCCTAAATCATTATATATTCATTCTTTTTAGTACAATTTCAACAATAATTCTTCTTTTTTTATTAACAATTTTTAAAGTGCGTCACTATTACACTCCTTTATTTTGTTGAAAAATTTAATGCGTTTGTTTGTTTGTTTGCGTTATATATAATTTAAGAGTTTGATTAACGTATGCCCTTAGAGCATTAGTATTCACTCTGGTATAACTCAAAATATACTAATTTTAGCATCAAAGCACAAAAAGCATGCATTATCCAAGCTTCCAATTGTTAAAAAAAAAAAAAAAATTACAATAGTGTTACAATAACGTCTTAGATGTAAGACGCTACAATAGCGGGCTTGTATAATTTTTTATTACTTTATTCTCTCTCCCTCTTTCACTTTCTCTTCTTCTCCCACTCTCTCTTTGTGTCACTATCCTCACTTCCTCTCTTACATCTCTCTCTCTCGTTCAAGACTTGCCACTAGAGCTTCTTGGGCCGTTGTGCACAGAGTTCATTTTGGGGTGTGTGGGTTGTGGTGAGGTTGTGCGTGGAGATCGGCATGGTGAGGTGGGTTTTAATTTTGGGCAGGTTTCAATGGGGTTTTGATCGGCGTGGGTTTCGAAATAATGGGTTTGTTGGTTTTCTGATTTAATGACTTTAGATGGTTGGCGTGTGGTGTGGTGGTGGTGATTATTGTTTTTGTGGTTTTTTGTGGTGCTTGCTAGTGGTAGTAGCTAGTGGCTGGTTGTTAGTTGCCGATGGCTAGGGGATGAGCTATTTGACTTCGGGTGGTTGGTGGTTCAAAGAAAGAGACACCAAGGAATAGAAACAAAGAAAGAGACACCAAGGAATAGAAACAGAGAGATTGGGGAGAAGGGAGAGGGAGAGTTTTATGGTAATATATTATAATATTTTATTGAGTAATATATATTATTTTAATGAGTTGTATGATAGAATAGAAATTGGGATAATGAGTGTATTGTAAAATGGTATGGTATAATAGATAAAACAACTTTTAAGATGGTGAAATGAGATATTTCTAAAAAACCGGATTCTAATGCTCTTAGAGCATGCATTAGTAAACTATTTTTTTTTTTTAAATTATGAAAAAATGAAAAAGTTACCAATTGTTTTGACATTTTTTTTAATTCCCCCCAAAATATTTTTAAAAATAGATAATTAATGTGTGTCCCCTAAGGACATTTATTAATCAGACCCATAATTTAAATTAAAAAAGAATCATGTTTGAACACTTTAATTTTTTATTTATAGGATAGCACTATATTTTATCTGATGAGAAAAGAAGAAGAAGAATATAATATATTAACTGTTTGTCAATGAATGACCTTCTACATTAGGGGTGTGAAGAAAACCCGCCAACCCACCAAACTTGACCCGACCCAACCCAACTCGCCGGGTTGGGTCAGTTTTTAAGGCTTGGTGGGTTGGGTTGGATTACAATTTCTTTTTTTTTTTAAATAGCGGGTCAGGTTGGGTTTGGGTCATAAAATTACAAACCCGCCAAACCTGACTAGACCCACTCATATTTTAATATATGTTTAAAATATATTATATATTTAATAATTAAAAAAAAAGCACAGATTTAGAGCACTTCCTCGGTTCCTACTATCATATATAATATAAAATCCTATTAGTTTTTTTAATATATATTTAAATATATTATATAATTAATAAAAAAAATTAAAAATTTTAGATATTTTTTTGTTTATAATTGAGTTAGGAACTCATGTATATATATTTTTTTATAAATGAATTAGGATACTAGTTCATTTATATTTTGTTTACAACTAAGTTGGAATATTAGTTTATATATTAATGTATATTTTGTTTATCAACTCAGGTGGCAAGTGTAATATTTTTTTTTTCTGCTCAATTTAATAATAATAGTAATAAAACAAATTGTTTAACCTATGGGTTCAACCCGACCCAACCCAACCCAACCCAACAGGGTTGGGTTGGGTTGGATTTATGTGATGGGTTGGGTTGAGTTGAATTTTTATTTACCCACCATGGTGGGTTGGGTCAAAAAATCCCCTCAACCCAATCCAACCCGACCCATACACACCCCTATGAATCTACATTCTGCAACACTATACACCATTCCCAAACTCGAAATATTACATTTTGATGTAGTTATACACACTTGTCAACAACAACTTTTACGCCAAACCTAACATTTTAGGGTTTGGTGCATCCACATTTACATTTTACCGAATATTTTTAAGATAATTGTTAATAAATTATTTTAGAATGGTTCACTAACAAGTGCCCTTAAAGCATTTGTTAACATTTCTGTCTCCCTCTCTCTCTATATATATATAGAGAGAGAGTTTTACTAATGTATGCCTAAATTATTTTAGAATTTTTTTAATGAAAAAGTAAAAAAAATACTAACTTTTTTAATAGGTTTTTTTTTTTTTTAATTCTTCGTAAAATATTTTTAAAAATAAATGATTAATAAATATTCTAAGAGCATACTTTAATGGAACCATACACATATATAAACTTGTCCAACCTAGGTCAATGAGTGGGTCGGGAAATTGCTCAACCGTGCATGTTCAATTGTTAATGCATGTCATACTGTCATGTCATTTTCCTTAAAACAAAAAAAAACAAAAAAACAAAAAACAAAAAACAACAAAATATGCTAAATTCAATGTCATGCTCATGATATATTTTTTGGCCGGAGTTTGGACCACTTCCGAATTAAGAAAGGTTTTTTCTTTTCCTATGAATAGGAATATGATTCAATTAACCTTAAAAATAAAATAAAAATAAAAATAAAAAGATGATTGAATAACATTTGATCCTTTATTTTAATCCCCATGTAATAAACATGTCATTTTCATACCTTATTTTTCGTCCTCATAATTTTTTTTGGGAAACGGTTCTCATAAAATATTTTTAAAAATAAATGATTAATAAATATTCTAAGAGCATACTTTAATGGACCCATACACATATATAAACTTGTCCAGCCTAGGTCAATGAGTGGGTCGGGAATTGCTCAACCGTACATGTTCAATTGTTAATGCATGTCATACTGTCATATCATTTTCCTAAAAAAAAAAAAAAAAAAAAAAAAAACAACAAAATATGCTAAATTCAATGTAATACTTTAATGGTTTTGTCTTTTCCGATGAATAGGAATATGATTGAATTAACCTTAAAAATAAAAAACAATAAAAAGAGGATTGAATAACATTTTTTTTTTTTTTTTTTTTTAATAGAAGATTGAATAACATTTGGTCCTTTATTTTAGTCCCCGTTTAATAAACATGTCATTTTCATACCTTATTTTTCGTCCTCATCTTTGAGACTGTTCTTAAAATATTTCATTTATGTGAGTGATGCATGTGTCCCTTAAATTTAAATATAAACCAGAACCTACCTCTGTGACAAGTTTTTTTTTCCCCCTACCTGGGTGACTGTTGATATAATTAATTAAAGATGATATTGTTAAAATTATAGCAGTTAAATGATTAAATATATAAATTTTTAATAGTTCAAGTTTTTTAGATAAATTAATAATTTAATATGATTTCATATTAAAGAGAAATTTAGGTCCATACGTGAGATGAAATATTAAAGTCATGATTAAATGATTACATTTACCACTTTTTAATAATTTAAACTTTTGACACAATCGATAATTTAAGTGACATATCAATTCTAGCTCCAACAGTAGAAGAAGACCCAAAAAAAAAAAAAAAAACTCTCAATCTCGTTTCCTCTAACTGCATCACTTTCAAGCATACTCTCTCTAGATTGTCAGTGATTAGGACTTAAAGAGTGGTGCTGGTGTAAGCTTGGAAAATTGTGCATGGGTTGGGATAGAATGGCAAAAGAGTATTGATGAGGATGAATTCAATTGTGGATGTTTGCGTTGGTTGATTGGTGGGTTTGAGTATTAATTTTAGGGTGGCATGGTGTTTATTTGTCAGGTGGGTCTTTGCGTGGCTATGCTCTCAATTGTCGATTGCTGGCAATAATATTGATAGGAGAGAGTGGTGCCCCATGGTGGTTTCATGCTTTGTTTTGTGGTGGTAGTGGAGCTGTTTTAGCTAGGCGTGTTGGCCTTAGTTGGGTTGATTTGTAACGATTTGAAGGATTGGTGTTTAGTTCCATAAAATCTTGTTTATGTTCGCTTGTTTAATAAATGAACCAAACTATCAAGTCTAATAATTGACTAATAAACAAGTCAAATTCATAAATAATAATGTGTTTATCAATAAGCTTGTTAATATGAAACTTAATTCAATTATATATAATACTATATGTCTATATGTAGAGATTTGATATTAAATTGTGTGAGTTTATAAGTAATTTAATTATAAGATATAAATTAACAATATTTGGTCCTTTATTTTAATCCCCATGTTAAAAATATGTCATTTTCATACCTCATTTTTTGTCCTCACATCTTTGAGACTGTTTTCAAATTATTACTTTCATTTATTTATGTGTGATGCATGTGTCCCTTAAATTTTAATATAAACCAGAACCTACTAGTGTGATAAGGTTTTCCCCCTTGCCTAAGTGATAATTGATCTAATTAAAAAGATGACATTGTTAGAATATAGTTAAATAATTAAATTCTTTATTTTTTAATAGTTTAAGTTTTTTGGAAAATCGATAATTTAACATGATATTATATTAAGGGAAATGTTAACAGGCACCGTAAGATACTTGTTAAGGACAATTTATTGTGGGGTTCACTTAATAAAAATTGGTATAAATTGATGAGGAGACTAAAAATATTACTGAAATGAAAAATGGAACTCAAAAAGTTATTTTATTTTATTTTATTTTGTTTTTTGTTTCTACCAAGGGAGTCAATACCGTACCGGAAGCTGTACCGGTTTGGCCAGCGGTACGATATATTTCGGATACCAGCCAATACCGGTGTACCGTTTCGGGTTTATCGCTATTTTTTATATTTATAAAAATATATATATATATATATATATATATATATGTATGTATGTATATGTATGTATGTATGTGTGTGTGTATATATATATTATAATAAATATAAAAGTTTATCATAAAACATTTCCTCAATTCAGAACTAATTATTCATGGTTTTAGACTTTAGTATCAATTAAAAGAAAAAAAAAACACAATATAAAAATAGAAAGGTTAAAGTTACCATTGCATATTAAGAAAACAAATAATACTAATAAGTTAATGCAAATAAGTTATCATTCTATCCTAACAAAAATTCAAAAATTACAAAACTTTAAAAAAAAAAAAAAAAAAAAACTGTTTTTTGTACCGGCCGGTACGGGCAATATTTTTTCCGGTACGAAACAGAGGGATATTCTATACTGGATTACTGGCCGATACGGTATATTCCGGCCATACCGGCCGGTACGGTACGGAATTCACTTCCTTGGTTTCTACCCCTTATAAAGTTAGTAAAAAATCTAACATAAAAGAATATGATTTGATATAAAGTTGTTTGTTAAAGGACACCTTATGGTGCCCGTTAACGCTACCCTTATAATAAAGGGTAGTTTAAAGCCTACACGTGAGGAGAAGTATTAGAATTATGATTTAATGGATTAGTTATATCCAATTAATTCAAATAATATAGTTTTAATCATAATTTATTTATTAATTTAAAGTAAAAATAATTTGTTAATCAAATATATTTTATAAGTAGAAATTTGTGAACAAGTAAAAATTATATTCATGATTTTAGTATATATGGAAAAAATAAAAAGTTAATCAAATAGTTTATGAACAAGCTAAAACTTGTTTGATAAGAAAATAAATCAAGTTTGAATAACTAATATAGTTTGTTGATGATTTTGAATTTGATTTATGTTTAATATAAAATTAAAGAAATAATCATGAACTTTTAATATGCAATTTGATTTGGCTTGTTTGTATCCATAGATTTTGTAAAATATGAGTGCTCAATCATCATCATCATTCTTAATATAATTATTATTCCTATCCATAATGGTTTTGGTTTGGGCAAAACAGGTTTCACTCTCTACATCATACACAATTTCGTACCAATTATTCACTGTTCATGCCACTCTATGACTACATATATAGTACCGTGGACAAATGTACGGATGAACTATATGAAATTTCACTCAGAAGGGAAGCAGAATTACCAGATGTAGTGCACCTAACTCATCTAACTACACCTGAGTCCATCTATCATCTCAGGCTTGGTTTTGCCTCTTTGGCCTCCAAACCATACACATCAAAATGGTACTTCTCATTGATTTGGCCTGTGACATTGTGGTCTATGATGTTAAATTGGTTATATGGCCGCACTTTCATTGTTGAGAGATACCGTTTTAATAAACTCAGATTACAAAGTTGGGTCATACCAAAATACAGAATACAAGTAAGAAATGATTTTTCTATGTTATTAACTGTTTACTTATTTTTGTTTCTTTCTTTCAATCATATGTGATTTATTTTTCTCAATACTTTTGCGTGCAGTACTTTCTGCAATGGCAAAATGAGACTATAAATAACTTAATTGAGGAAGCCATACTGGAAGCAGAGGAAAGAGGTGCTAAAGTATTAAGCTTGGGTCTCTTGAATCAGGTAAGTTTCAGTTCTTGCTTGAATTTTTATTTTATTTTTTCTATAATTTAATTTCCAACTCTAGGTGATATATTCATCATGATTTTTAACTAAAATTCCCCTTCCTTCATTTTCTTTGTTATTTAATTTCTCCAACTTTGCTGTCACACTAACAATTCAGATAGTCAATGTACTTTCCCATGCGCCCGTTGATTATTTTTATATATATATATATATATTTATTTATTTATTTGTAGAATCCCTATAAATTTCAAGAATGATGTTAGAGATAATTATAAATTTTAATATATAAACCTTATAAATTGATATGTTACTAATTACAAAAAAAAAAAAAGACTTTATTTATTATGTTATTGAAATGATACCAACAACATTACTATTATGTCAGTTTATAAATATTTTGTAGTAAATTGATAGTATAACTTTATATTGTTTTTACTTTTTGCTTAATATAATTAAGTTGGGTTGGGGATTCGAGCCCAAATTTTCCTATTGAAATAATCGGATCTAATAATGTTGTTGAGTTATAGGACTCTTAACAAGTACAAACTCTAGCATTCTCTAGNTTGTTTGGGTGAGAGAAAATTTATTTACCATCTCTTAGAATAGACCCAAAAAAAAAAAAAAAAATGCATGAGCACGAACACATTATGGCTTGGCCTTTACCCTATGCCAAAGGGGGATCAATGTACGTTTATTTTGTTCAAGCAAAATCGACGTTGGGCCACAGGCAAAGTCTGGCTTAGGATATTATTAAAATTTTATTTTATTTTTATTTTAATTTTTTTTATGTTACAGCCCAATGGGCTTGTATATATGCTAACAGTTTCATACCCCTTTTTTTTTTTTTTTTTTTTTTTTTTTTTTTTTTTTTTTTTTTTTTT
Organism: Quercus suber; assembly: GCF_002906115.3. Lineage (NCBI taxonomy): Eukaryota > Viridiplantae > Streptophyta > Magnoliopsida > Fagales > Fagaceae > Quercus > Quercus suber. Next base: position 88,255 of record NW_027070471.1, read on the forward strand.
TTTTTTTGGGGTTTAAAAACACTTTCATACTTTGTAAGCATGGTATTCAATGTTTTTTGAAAACCAAACTGAAACTTTTCATTCATAATAGCCAAGAAAATACACTGAAGAAACAGAGAACCAGCTACAGAAAAAACAGAGCATAACGAAAAAGGAAAAACAGCAACAACTTAGACCACGACTTTTACAATCTTTAGCTTGTTCCTTCAGCTCTAGCCATATCTTCAATCCAATCAGGAAAAGATGACGCCCAGACCTGCTCCTCATCAGTTTGTTTTGCAAGCTGTGCAAGTTCGTGGGCTATTTTGTTGCCCTCCCTTCTGATATGTCTGACTTTTGCTTCCTGGAAACTAGGAATAAATTGCAGACAACTCCTCACAATATGGCCAATCACACTTCTCACTTCTTTAGCCTCAATAGCTTGAATTGCCTGCAACGAATCCCCCTCAAAAATGGTCCTTTCCAAGCCCAGATTCTTTGCTAGGATCATTCCTTGTTCCATAGCTATGGCTTCCGTTTCCTCCACAACCATTCGACTTGATAGAGGAAGACATTTTGTTGCTACCACCTTCTTTTTCCAATCTCTAATTATAACACCCACTCCAGAATGGCCTTCATCAGAGGGAATGGCCCCATCCACATTTATTTTGAAGAAACCCACAGGTGGAGGTGTCCATACTTTCTCGTTTCTCTGAGGACTATTAATATCCCAGCTCTTAGTCTCCTTGAACTCCTTTATCATTTGGATTGCTGTCTCCCAAATGTGATCCTCAGAAACACCATTTCCTTCATGCACAAGTTGGTTTCTATTATACCAAATCATCCAAGCAACACCAAAAAAAAATCTCCAAGTCCCTCTGAGTTCCCTTTCTAACAAAAGTAAGGCCAAATCCACTATCTCCCTGTTGCTTTCATTCAAACAGATTGGGCATTCATCCCATTTGCTCCACACTCTTTTAGCAACTGCACAGTAGATGATTGCATGCTTAGTTGACTCAAGTTCCCTACCACAAATAGGGCAAGTAGGATCCACTTGAATTCCCCTGTTGCTCATATTCAGCATAGATGGGATGGCCTTCATGCATAGTCTACAGGCAAAAACTCTCACTTTGGCTGGGATGTTTAAATGCCACATTTTTTTCCAAAGTGGGGCACATACATCTCCCACTGAGGATTCACCTCTTTCGTGCTTCTCTACAATTTCCCTAGCCAAAAATATACACTTTTTGCAGTGAAGATTCCTTTTTTATTTCCCACCCATATTAATTGGTCCTCCTATGGATAGTGAGGAATTGGGATGCTTAGAATTTTCTCCACTTCAAAGCCAAGGAAAACTCTGTCAAGAATGTCCTTTCTCCATCTTCTAGTGTCTTGGTCAATTAATGCTGATACCATAGGGAAGTCTCCAAAATCTTTCCTTGGAGAAATGAATTTATAAGTTGTTGGTGTTGGTAACCATCTGTCATCCCATATATGGATTATCTTTCCATCTCCTACTCTCCATCTTGTTCCTTGTTAAAGAACCTCTATGCTCTTGTGAATGCTTCTCCAAGAATAAGATGGGTTGTTGCCTATGCTTGCATTTAAAATATCCTCATTGGGAAAATAGCATGGTGTTCAATGTTATGTACTTTTGCCGGGGCAAAAGAAATTTAGTGCACTTTTCATTGGCAAATTGATTGATACATAAAGTGAACATTATGAAAGTTCTCAGAACATAGAAGTTTTACTTAATACAAAATTTATGTCCCACTTTATGCTTCACGAAATATTCAAAGTTTTTTTTTTTTTTTTTTTTTTTTTTGAGATTCAACTTATAGTGTTTGCTCCTTATAATAGTTTTTTATTATTAGACTAAAACACCAATCGGTTTTTAGTATAAGTGGAGATTGAATTCCATATATTTTATTCAACCATTAGAGATTTTATCAATTGAACTAATTAGAACCCATACGGAATATACAAAGTTGGGATAGAAAATTTGTATTCTTATTTATGTATATGTAGCAATCATTTTGAATAACTTCAGTTTGACTTATTATGGTAAAAAAAAATTTCTTTACCTTCTCCTTAAATAGGAAAAAAAAAATGCATAGGCACATACATGATAAGACATGAAACACAATGATATGATATTTTTTGCAAAATTAAGATGTGACATTGTGGGTATATGACAATTAATTAGTTAATTATATTAATCTTTAGTTATAATTTATTTTTAGACATATTTATGAATGTTTTAAGTTTTCAAAATATATAAAAATGATCAATATCTTTAAAAATATATTGGAAATCAAATGATTTTTTTCCAAATAGAAAAACATTTTCTTTTTTCCTCCCAACAGATTGAGGACATGCCCCGTGGAATGTCCCGAGCATGTATGTGCGTGACTTTTGGGGTGTTCATGCTTATATTTTTTTATTTACTTACTATACATGGAGGAGAGGAATTCAAATTCAGGTTTTATAATTTCCTTATTAGGATAATTAGGTAATTCTATTTAACTACAAGACTGTTTAGGAAATGTTTTTGTGCTTCTTAATTAGTAAAACATTGGAGAGAACGAGTTCTTTTCTTTTTATGCATTCATATGTTGCAAAAAAAATTATTCATAACAAGGTTCTAATTCCTTTTTAATCTAACATAATTCAGGTGCTTACAATACGAGAGGATGAGTTTTTGAAGCTAAACAAATCGTTCAACACCAACTCTGAAAGTAATTTGATATTTTCAGGAAGTTATTCTCAAAAGGTAAGTCTATGAAATTTTTACTGTTTTAGTTCAATTATATTCATATTGTGTTATTAAAGAATATATAGCTACTTTGAACCTTAGAAACAGTAAAATCATTATGAATTTTTGTAGATTTGGTTAGTGGGAGATGGATTGGATGAGGAAGAACAGTTAAAGACGCCCAAAGGAACATTGTTTATTCCCTTCTCACAATTCCCACCAAAGAAATTGCGCAAAGACTGTTACTACCATAGCCCTCCAGCAATGGTGACTCCAAGGTCTCTCGAGAATATGCACTCTTGCGAGGTTAGTAAAGAATCCTTCCAAGGTCTCTTCATTGATGCCATTACATGAATATAGAGAAGTTAGAAAAGATAAAGTGGCATGCATGTCCTATATTGTGGAAAGTGGAAAATATAATTACGTTTGAGCTAGTTTCAATATTAACATCATGAAACGTGCAAACTGGACAAAATGGGCTTCTGCCCTTTTCGGGCAAATTATATAGGGAAATGCCTCTCTTCCTAAACTAAATAGGGAAATACCCCTCTTTTAAAACTCGATTTTTAATAAATCGAGTTAAGCCCTATAATGGCGTTTTTAAGGAACTTATAGTGACGTTTTAAGGACCTATAGTAACGTTTTTTAACTTAACTTCATTGAAATCGAGTTATAGGCAATGAATTGACCTATAGTGGCCTTTTTTTACCTATAACTCGATTTCTTTGAAGTCGAGTTAAAAAACGTCACTATAGGTCCTTAAAATGTTATTATAGGCTCCTTAAAACGCCACTATTGGGCTTCAAATTTTTTTTTTTTCCTAACTCGATTTATCAAAAATCGAGTTTTAAAAGAGGGGTATTTCCCTATTTAGTTTGGGAAATGGGGCGTTTCCTTATATAATTTGCCCAGAAGGGGCAGAAACCCATTTTGTCCCGTGCAAACTAATGAACAAATAGTAGTTACAGATAGAGGAGTAATTCTTATGTACTCTCGGAGTACAATGAATGGTCCACTCATTAAATTCATGGTGGGGTCCACCATAAATGTGAGATAATGAAACTTTATTTTACTATACTCTGAGAATATCTAACTTTTACAAGTTGGTCAACTTGTAAAACTGTTACAAGTACTATTATTGCATTAAACAAGTTAGTTTGTGCATATTTTTTAAATTGTAAAATTTGCAATAATTTTAGAATTTTCCAATACCACTGTTACTCAAGAGAAACCTCTTCAATTATCACTTTGTATTATAATAAATAATATATGATATATGTCATATCTAAGAGATCTATCTACGAGCCTCTCCATTTCACTTTAATGAAGTGTATTTCATGATTAAAAGTTTATTTGTTAGATTTGACAGTGTATAGAGTACCATATTAATGATATGGCACATAAATACACTTTTAGATTTGTAATATTTAATACGAATAATAAAATATATCAATTTCAAATGGAGAAAATCCTAATACCTAAATTTATAGAAAACAAAGGCTTCTTTGTCGGTATTGAAAAGACTTCTTCCAATGAAACCTTTGAGCCCATTTAACTTCTTCCATTGGGTGGTAATGCTGGAGGAAAGAATTAGTATTTGTTTGCATAATTAAGCAAATCAAGACATGAATAAACCAAAGTTTTTGCATTTACAAAACATACATATATATGTCATTCGAGTAATTCTTAGCTACTCTCGAAGTACGGAGAATGGTGCTCTCTCATCTTCAACTTAATTTTGGATTTATTGCTACTTTATCTAAAATGATAGAGAAACTTTAATTTTGGGTAGTCTAGTAATAATTGAACATGTTTCTTTCAATGCAAATGCAAAGCATGCACACTTTTTTTTTTCTTCTTCGTTTACAAGAGTTTGTGTTTTGAATATGTGGCAGAATTGGTTTCCAAGAAGAGTGATGAATGCTTGGCGTATAGCTGGGATTGTGCATGCTTTGGAAGGATGGAATGAACACGAGTGCGGTAACACAATGTCCAACATTGAGAAAGTTTGGCAAGCAAGTCTTCAACATGGATTTCAGCCTTTGCTGCTTCCAACTGAATCAAAATGCTAATAGCTTACTATAAGATATGAAAATGTACCTACCTGAGCTATTACATCAAATTAATGCTTGATGGGTTTGATTTTGGTGAATAGACTGTATTAATACTTCTCAATTTGGGTTTTAACGATCATATTATCTCTCTCATACGAATGATTTGAAATTCTTCTATTGTTTTATGAGAAAAGTTAATGAATATCCTTGGGGTATTAATTTAAGAAATATTTTTAAAGAAGAGAAATGATTTTTTGACAATTTTTATATTTCCTATTAAAATAGTATCAAAACTTTCTTAAAATGAACAATTAACAAATAGTTTAAGGGCACCGGTTAACTAGGAGAAAATATTTGGTATCAAATGATATTATGTCAGCGGTATCAAAATTCAATAAATGTAAGACGTACATATCAACAAAAAATAAATAACCCACTAACAATTAAAAAACATGTGTTAGTGAGTAACTATTTTTGCATAAATGTCTCTCATTTATTACATTTTGATACGGATAGTGTGATATGTCATTTGATACAAAATATTTTTTCATTAACTAGAACTTTATTATATCGATTCAGTTTCAATAATTTATCTACAGGCTAATTAACACCAAAGTTGGGAATGCGTTGCTTTGAAAAAACTAAACTTACTCAAGCACAGACGCATAGACTGACAGACAGACTAAATACACACATTTTGCTTGGAAAACTAAATTAACACAAGCAGCCATCGATTTAAAGGAATGCAAAGTTTGACTGAGCTCATAAATATATGTGCTATCTTAGTTTAAGTTGGGTTAGCTAGATTGTCTATATTTGAACTTCACGGAACTGCAATATATATATATATATATATATAAGACTGACAGACAGACTAAATACACACATTTTGCTTGGAAAACTAAATTAACACAAGCAGCCATCGATTTAAAGGAATGCAAAGTTTGACTGAGCTCATAAATATATGTGCTATCTTAGTTTAAGTTGGGTTAGCTAGATTGTCTATATTTGAACTTCACGGAACTGCAATATATATATATATATATATATTTTTTTTTTTTTGAGAAAGAACTGCAATTAAATATGATTCAACTGATTTAGTCCGAAATAGAGTATTGTGTATTGTGTACAGTTATATTAGGTGACTCTTCAATATTCATACATGAGCTTCTTGCCTCTTCGTTTACACGGTCAAGAGTATTTTTTCTTGTAGACAATTTTTTCTATTGGCACAAACTCGGAACAAAAATGAAAATCTCAATGAGAAATAGACATTAATATTTATTATCATAGAATAATCATAATAGGTGTCTATTTAACATTAGCTTATAAGTTTAGCTTTTAGTTTTGATGTACAGTTTTTAAAATTTCACTTTTTCCTGCATTTCTTACTTTTTCAAAAATTTTCAAAGTACAACTATACTTTAATACATTTTCAGCAAAAAAAAAAAAAAAAAAAAAAATCAGTAAAAAGTTAAATAAGTTGTTTATTGGGTTTATTGGTTTAATTCCAAGGTGGAATGTACGTTTGCTTACGCTTAACCCAAAATAGAAAAGCATTAATGGAGGTCAGACTCATAATAACCTGATGAGAAATGATATGTCTACAACATTTTTACAACAAATCCTAAGTGGCAGGTTGTTACTGGTTGTTATTGTTGGGGTAAAAAAGTAATCTTAGTGTTAGTTTCAAATTTGAACCAATAACAACTAACCACTTGTGATTTGTTGTAAAAATATTGTAAAATTGTTGTAGATGTAGAATCTCTCTAACCTGATTCTTTAATGCAAGCGGAGCTGGAGCCACCTATATGGAGGGCCATGCCCCCAAAATGTTTTGACTTTTTTTATTGTAATATAAGTATGTAACTACTAGCCTTATCATAAGTTCTTTACGCAAGCAATGAGGCTCTTTCTTTTGGGTTTAGTGTCATAGTTTTCAATTCATTCATTTAAAAAAAAAAAAAAAACTCAAATCAACATGTACCTTGAAAGTTCAAAATGGGTATGAAATACCCTTGAACGTTTAGACCCCAAATAATAAAATTACCAATTCAAGCTTTATATTAAACAATTAATGTGCGGAACATGATAACAAGCTCATAACAGAATTGATAAACAATCTAAGCCAAATATAAACACATCCACAGCAGTAAATATAAGGCAAAGATAAAGGAAAGGAAGATGCAAACACACGGACAACACACGATGTGTTATCGAAGAGGAAACCGAAGTCCTCGGCGTAAAATCTCTCCGCCGCCTTCCAAGCGGTCAAATAATCCACTACAGAATGTAGTTGGGATACATGAACAGCAGAAGACCCTCCAAGCCTAATCTACCCAAGTACCTAAGCCCTCCAAGCTTCTTGCTCAGCTCGATGAATGTTTAGGAGAATCATGTACAATCTCAGAAGTGTTGTGTTGCATCCATCTGAGCCTCTTATGTGTGCAACAGTGTCCTAAGGATAGACCAAGCATATCTTATGTCGTTGTGATGCTAGGCAATGAGAGTGCATTGCCTCAACCAAAACAACCTAGTTTCTTCTTGGAAAAGGATTCAAATGAAGGGCAATTTCTCACAAGTAAACACTGTTAAATATTAGCTATGATATATTCCATGTTGAATATGCTTGAATATATGCGGAAGGAAGAACCATAAAATAGGAACAGAAGAACACAAGACTTACATGGTTCAGCCTTATGGTCTACGTCTACGAAGGAAACCCTTAAGGGCTACATCTTTATTATATAAGAGTATAGTACAAAACCTATGTAACAATGAACCATAACATGTGTATATATAGTAAACTAAACCTTAAACTAATAGACTTCTAATACAAGTAGGAGACTTGGCTTGCATTCAAAGTAAAATTAGGGCTAATGGGCTAATTTATCTCTAACACCTCCTCTCAAACTCAAGATGGCAACTTGATAAAATCTTGAGATTTGATAAAGTTGAGAAGATCCCTTGAATGAAATTTGGCTCTGTGATGGTGGTTTAAGGAAGGCAATGGTCTTGCAATGTTAATGCGACTTCTAACGGTGGCATGACTATACTAGAGAGTTTTGACGGCAGCAGTGGGAAGCCAAAGAAGATGAACACAGTTAAAAAATACCAAGGAAGACAAAGATTGCTCTTAATACACCGTAAGGACAGAAAATCATGGCCACAGGAAAGTAACTCTGATACCATATTAAATATTAGCTATGATATATTCTATGTTGAATATGCTTGAATATATGCAGAAGACAAAAGCATAAAATAGGAACACAAGGCTTACGTGATTCAGCCTTACAACCAATGTCTACGAAGGAAATTCTTAAGGGTTACATCTTTATTATATAAGAGTGTAGTACAAAACCTATGTTACAATGAACCAAAATATGTGTATATATAGTAGACTAAACCCTAGACTAATAGACTTCTAATATAAGTAGGAGACTTGGCTTGCATACAAAGTAGAATTAGGCTTGGGCTTATGCTAATGGGCTAATATATCTCTAACAATACGAATCTTCTTCAACCAATGAAATCACAATCACATTGTTGAAGGCTCACTAACAATTTTTTGCCAATATCAAACAACATTGTCAATGTAGAATTATATTCATCATCATATATTGTTAACTGTGTTCCTACTCATAAGTAAACCATGTCCATTTTATTCAAATGAAGGTAACTTTTTTTCTTCTTTTTGGCACCCAAGTTCATTAAATCAAAAAGCCATGTCCATAGGACATGCCCATCGCATTTAAAAAGCATTAATACACTAGGAGGGTTTTAAGAAAATAACAAAATATTGCTTTAGATTGGTCCCTTTTCATGCTAGGTAATATCCACACCTATTGGTTTCCTTGAAGCAATGGACAATCGTGGTCCACTGTACTTAGGATTTGTTTGGGATTCGATTATTTTGCTGAAATTGAAATTTTTTTGCTGAAAGTGCTATAGATAAAAGTAAAAATTATCTAAAATAATACAATAGGGCCTATGAATAATACCAAAAAGTGCAAAGGGGCCCATGAATAGTAGCAAAAATAAGTTGAATAGTAAAATAAGCTGGCCTTTTAAGCTCGAGCCAAACACACACTTAGTTTTGGTTATAAGCTCCCTACAATTAGACACAATTGAAGATAGAACATTATAAGCATACCAACTACTATCCTGCATCATGTTTAGTTAAGACATATGTGACTCACTTGTTAGAAATATATGTCACTATTTTATGTAATTGGCTAATCCTTTGAAAAAACGCACTTTACTTGTATTTTGGTAGATCCAGGATGTGTTTAATACTTCAAGAAATCTTGTTTCAAGATCAAGTATTAAAATCATGCAAGTTTGTCCAAGATTCAAGCTGAAAATTGCAAGTTCATTAAAGCTCAATAGCTAGTATCTATCGAGCTTGAAGAGCTGTTCCAGCCCTGTGGCTTGACAGCTGCTCGATAGATGGCTATTTGTTGAGGTTTATGAAATTCAGATTTTCTGTTCTGTTTTTCATTCAATCCATGATTTTATGTTTAGGCTTTCTTTTCTCACAAACCTAGACATATAAAATGATTATTTTAAGGGCCGTCAAAAGTGACACAAGTTGCACAAGTGTTGGGAAAAGTTTGTTCAAGCAAATTGTGAATGGAGACAGAATTTGCCCTATTTCATCGTTCTTGTGATAAAATTGCTGTGTTTGTGTACCTTAGGGTTTTGTAACCAAGCATCTTCTTGATCTTCATCGTCTGGATGAACTAAAGAACTTTACAGCCAACAACCTTCTCTAGTTGGTCATTAAAGTCGCGTATTGGAATCTGCTCAATTGGTTAGTCACGTATTGGGAGCCGTGCATTAAAAGGAGATATTGTCACTACAGAACAAGTCCAATTGGGTATTAGGGTACGGGTTCAACTGTATGTTGGTAGAAAGTACTAGGATTCATTTACTTGTAACTGCTTATTTTGATAATAGTGAATTCTCGGGAGTGGTGACCTTAAAATCACCCGATGGGGTTTTGCCTCAGTGGTTTTTCCTATTACAAACAAATCACCCGTGTCAAATTTATTTTTCACTGCATTTAACTCAGTTGGTGATTTGTTTGTGCTACCACGCATATTGCATGCTAATCTGATTAATTAATTAAACTTGGCTAATTAATCAATTAATCCATCACAAGGGATCAATACATTTTTGGCCTATCAAGTGGTATCAGAGCAGGCATACTCTGATTTGGGTTAGTCTTTATTTTGTTGATCCATTGACCCCTATTTGTCATGGATAGAGGACAATCATTAATTATATCTCCTTTATTTGATGGTACTAACTATGCATACTAGAAAGTACGCATGAGAGTTTTCTTGCAATCTCTGGATGAGAAGGTGTGGTAAGCTATAGAGATTGGCTAGACCAAGCCAAAGGAAGCGCTGGTCAATTGGAATGTTGCTAAGATCAAAGCGGCAAATTTCAACAGCAAAACATTGAATGTCTTATTTAGTGCGGTCACCAATGAGGAATTAAAGAAGATATCCTCCACTGAAACTGCTAAGGAAGCATGAACCATTCTCTAAACAACCTATAAGGGAACCAAGGCTATCAAGGACTCAAAGCTTCAGAGGCTCATTACAAGCTTTGAAAAGATCAAGATGGAGGAGAATAAGTCGTTCGATGAGTTCTATGCCAAGCTTAAGGACATAGTGAACTTAGCTTTTAACCTTAGGAAAACCATTCCTAAACCCAAGATTGCAAGAAATGTGTTTAGATCTCTACCCGAGAGATTCCATGCCAAGATCACCACGATCGAGAAATCAAAGGACATTAACAAGATTCCTTTGACAGAGCTAGTTGGTAATCTACAGACCTATGAGCTAGGTTTAACAAGAATTGGCAAGTCGAGTAAGGGTAAGAGCATGGCATTGAAGGCCAAGAGCAGTGATACTAATGACTCTTCAGATTATGAGGATTCTAAGATGAAGTCCTACATTACGAGGCAATTCAAAAGTTTATGAAGAATACCAATGGGAAGGGCTTCGACAAGGACCGTAGGCAATCTATTCTTCTCAGTCCAAGAGCCAAGACAAAAGGAAGAAGGATGCTAGGGATGGCGGTCAGTACATTGTTCCTTCTAGACTAAAGTGCTTTAGGTGTCAAGGTTTTGGTTACATGAAACAAGAATGCCCCACATATCTCAAGACCAATGGGAAGAGCAAGGGACTTGCTGCTACATTGAGCGACACTAAGTCTGAAGATGATTCCGACAAAGAAGATGGCGGAATCTTGAATGCCTTCATTGCCACTATCAATCCTACTGAGGGGATTGTTGAAGATGTGGATGAAGAAGAAGAATTGGTGGAGTCTAAGTTTGAGAAGATGGATGAACAAGATGACATCCATACGGCTTATGCAAAGTTATACAAGCTCTCAGAGAAGCACGAGAAACTGTATAGGTTGACCACTAAAAAGCTTAGTGATGTAGAGCTTAAGCGTGAAGAGCTTTCCACAAAGTTTGATGAAGCCAATCAAACTATTGAGGCACTGAGATTTGAGAATAACTTCTTAGCGGAAGAGATCAAGAAGCTTGAGGCAGAATTGTTTCAAGTCAGAGCTTAACTAGAAAGGACTTCAAGTGCTAAGCTCGATGAAATGCTCAGTCTTCAGACATCTGCTTTTGATCAAACCGATTTAGAGTATGATTTCTCTTCTCCTAGTATTACTTCTACTAGTTCTACTGTTTTTGTTCCTCCTGCTAATAATGTTGAAATTGAGAACACTAATGTCAAAACTGATTTAGCCAGTGAGAACATAGACAAGGGTAAATCTATCTTAGGAGTACCCCCTAAGTTGGATAAGAAAGAAGTTAAAAATCCTAGGGCTAAAAAAGCTAACTCTCAAAAGCCTAAACAAAAGAAACAGCATCTCTGTCATCATTGTGGTGTTGCCGGTCATACTTGACCAAATTGCTATAAGTGGCAAGCCACTCAACAGAGCAATGACATGATAGCATCAGAAAACCAGAATCAGTTTCCATCCTCTTTTGCTCCCCTTGGAAATCTTCTCAAAGCCCTCATGTTTCTTTCAAACTTGAACAGTTTCAATTCTTCTCCCTCACCACCAGCTCAAAGGTTCACTCAAAGGAAAGGTTCTTCCAAGGTGTGGAAGGAAAAGAGCTCCAAGTGATTCTATCACTTCTTCTTTCTTCTTGTTTTTGTTTGCATTACTTGTGTGTTTTGTTTTATTATTTTAAGTCAGTCTAGTTTTTATACTTTGCTTTGTTTAACATGTTTTGTTTTGTTTTGTTTTATGTTTTGTTTATTTTTTTTTTTGATATAAAAATAAAAATAAAAATTGAAAAATAAAAAAAAATACAAAAACAGTGTGTGTTGGTACTTATATACCTTGGATGGCCATTGAAACAAAATTTTCTAAATTTTGTATCTTTTGTAACTTAGATGAACATCACTATGCACAACTAAGTAAGTGAGTTTTGTGGCTCGTGTTTGTGATGAGTAAGATTAAGTAATCTCTTGTACTTAACACTCGTATCACTCTTTTTTACGGGAATGACTAGAAAATCCTAAGAGAAAGGCATAAATAACCACTGTTGCCCACCAATCATGAAATGACATCTATATGCTTCGGCATAGCAAAAGTGCAATGTCAATGACATTTGTGTGCTTTGGCATAGCAAAATTGAAATATCAAATGCTTAACATAATTGGGTATTTTTTTTTTTTTTATCTCTCATATGCCCATGCATGGTTTGCTTAAAAGAAAAATATGCAAAGAAAAATCAAAAGCAAAAAGATCAAAATGCTTTTAAATATGATTGTAAGAGTGTATTCTAGGAGATGTGGGAGTTATAGAATGTATCTCAAAGGTGATAGTCCCTATCAAACAGTTATGATTGTGTGTGAGCTAAAGTGATTTTTCATATCTCAAATCGTCATAACTAGTTGACACTTATGCAATCTTGCAATGTTTTTCACACACAACATGCAATATTCTTTGCTACTCTTGATACATGTGCGGGTACAATGTGATTTGGCCATTATAAGGTTTTACATGTGTTAATGTATGCTCACTAAACTGTCTTATCTTGTTTTTGAAATATAAAATTGGTTAGACTTGTTTAGTGTGTGTGTGTGTTTTTGGGATCCGTGTGCTTAAAATTGTTGTTGAGAGTCTAAAATGTTGATTGGATCATTAGTTGAGTTACATGCTTGATTGCATTCATATATGAGTTTTTCCCTTCTTGAAAAACTATTTTTTAGCAATCTCAATAGCTCCTCGCCACCTAGCTTATCTGTCGAGCTCTTAAGCCGTTTCTTATTGCAATCTCGACACCTCTCGACAACTAGGTGGATTGATCGAGAAAGCTCTTGTCCTCTCAATAGTTTCTCAACAGCTGGTGGATCGATCGAGCTTCTTTAATCATGTCTGTTAAATTGTTCCTCGACATATTCTCGATAGCTGAATCTTTCGAAGCATTTTTGCTTGACACCTCTATCTGTTGAGCTTTACTGACCTTCTATATAAAGGTTCAACATGATCTGATTCTCACTTTTCTCGATCTCTCTCTTGACAGATTTGTCTTTTCACCTCCCAAACCTCTCTCACTCTCTCCAAACTTTTTCCTCAAGGTTTCTTCAAGGTTTTTCCAAGTTTTTTTTTTTTTTGGTGAGTTTCTAATCTCTCATTTTCATGCATTTCATGTTGTGAAACCTAAGTTTTGGGGTTTTTGAAAAATTTTGGGATTTTTCAAAATTGATGAGTTTTTGTTGAAATTTTGGTATGGGTTTTTGCTTAAATGAGTTTAAAATCTCATGCATTGCATCACATAATCATTATAACAGTATTATCATGCATTTAGATGTGTGCAAATTGATTGTGTGCTGGTAGGATTGGATTGGGCTGAGCCCATGATACTTTTTATATTGCATGTCACATGTTCATGCATTTCCCATGTATACGTACTTTCTTTTCAATATACTTGCTATATTTGAACTGTGTTGGGACTTTTTTGATTGTTTCTCTTTCTCCCTCTCTCTTTGTTTGCATTAGTCTGTGTCTGTGGCACCTAAATGCAAGTCTAGTCCGTCCCGAAACCCTCTTTGTTCTGGGGCATCCACTTCCTCTGATCCTACTTCATCACATATTCGATTCCGTGATAAGGATGCTTGAAAGGCCTTCTCGAAGAACTTTTCTCGACGAGGCATTCATTCTGAATGGCAAGTCATCCTGGTAGACTTCGCTGACTTTGACCTACTCGATGTCATTCACAGTCGAGGTTGGGAGTCACTGTGTGACGTCCCAGTCACTTGTCCATCTATGCTCATCCAGGTGTTTTACTCTAACATGCATGGATTTAATTTTTCAATACCCCTCTTTCATACTCATGTTCGAGGTACATGCATTGCTGTCACACTGCATATTGTTGCGGATGTGCTTCGTGTCCTTAGGGTAGAGTTTCCTAACTACCTTCGTTGTGAGCATCTGAGGACTATGTCCAAGGATGAGCTTAAGTCTGCTTTTTTGTGAGCGCCCTTTTGAGTGGGGTGAGTGTCAGTTCACTTACTGCATGGACCTTGCTAAAGGTCCTCGGTTTTTGAACATGGTTATGACTTTTGGTCTTCACCCTCTTTCTCACTATAACTCTATCACAAAGCCTTATGCTTGCTTTTTACTATCCCTTCTTAAGCACCTTATTATAGATTTTCCTTCTCACTTTATTCTTTCTATCATAGATGTTCATAGGTATTTGGCATTCCGTGATAAGCTCATCTTCCCTTCAGCTATCACGAGGATCTTACACCACTTTTTTGTTCCCTTTCCAGCGTCCAACCACTTTTCTTACATGTGTTCCATAGACGCCGCTACCATTAAACATAGCGAGGCGTAGTTTAGGTCGAGGCAGTCTGGGTCAGCACTCCTCCTTCCCAATCTGCTCCATCCACATCCCCTCCCTCCTCTTCTACGAGCGATGTGACTCTTGTGGACATCATGGCGCAGCTGTAGCGCATGGATGCTCGCTTCGACACTCTCAGTGATGAGTTATGTTAGGTGAACACCCATGTCGTATTGCATGACGGCAAGCGGACATGGGTGGCTTCGTCTCTTCTTCTCCACCTACTCCAAAGGCTTCTGATGCTAAGGATGGTGATGGTGATGATACTTCCGAGGATGATGATGATGGAGATGCTAGCTCTTCCGGTACTAATGAGATGCCTACTTGACGCTCTTACCCTTTGTCACTCGTGACAAAAAAGAGGAGTAGTTTTGTATATGAGAGTAGTCATACTTAGGAGGAGAGTTAGTATAGGACCATTTTGGTAGGGGGAGTGTTGATATCTGAGAGATGTAGTGAGTATTATATATATCTTTTTCTTTTCTCTACTTTAGATACATTTATTCTTGTACCTTAGGTCTTGTGATCCTTATTAACATACATTGTACTTATCTTCTTTATATGTTGATGTATGTTTCTTCCACCTACCCTTACATGTGTTGTTTCTTTTCTCTCTTTATGCACATGCTTCTTATTACTTGTATGCAATCTATTATTTCTATTTCATACAAAGATGCCTTAATGAGTTTTGTTTAAAGCGTTTCAGAAATATAGGTTGTCAAAGTCTACTTGCCATAAACTTTCTTCTTGCAAAGTTTTTC
Source organism: Quercus suber (assembly GCF_002906115.3). Lineage (NCBI taxonomy): Eukaryota > Viridiplantae > Streptophyta > Magnoliopsida > Fagales > Fagaceae > Quercus > Quercus suber. The sequence continues at coordinate 103,693 of NW_027070471.1, forward strand.
AAGAGTTTGTGTTAGGATAGATTTTATTGTATTCAACAAATGAATATGAGTTGAGTGATTTATGACTTCTCTCATATGTTCATTTGTTTGTTGTGGGTTTGTCACGGATTGCCAAAGGAGGAGATTGTTAGGACATATGTGATTCACTTGTTAGGAACATATGTCACTATTTCATGTAATTGGCTAATCCTTTGACAAAATGCACTTTACTTGTATTTGGGTAGATCTAGGATATGTTTAATACTTCAAGAAATCTTATTTCAAGATCAAGTGTTAAAGCCATACAAGTCTGTCCAAGATTCAAGCTGAAAAGTGCAAGTTCATTAGAGCTTAATAGCTAGATGTTTGGGCTTTCTTTTCTCACAACCCTAGACATATAAAAGGATTATTTTAAGGGCCGTCAAAGGTGACACAATTGCACAAGTTTTGAGCAAAGTTTGTTTAAGAAAATTGTGACCAGAGACAGAATTTGCCCTAGTTCATCGTTCTTGTGAAGAAGTTGCTGTATTTGTGCACCTTAGGGTTTTGTAACCAAGCATTTTCTTGATCTTCATCGTCTGGATGAACTGAAAAAATTTGCAACCAACAACCTTCTCTAGTTGGTGATTGAAGTCGCATACTGGGATCTGCGCAATTGGTTAGTCACGTACTGGGAGCCATGCATTAAAAGAAGAGATTGTCACTACAGAACAAGTCCAATTGGGTATTGGGGTAAGGGTTCAACTATAGGTTGGTAGAAGGTACTGGGATTCCTTACTTGTAACTGTTTGTTTTGATAATAGTGGATTCTCGGGAGTGGTGACTTTAAAATCACCTAGTGGGGTTTTGCCTTGATAGTTTTCCCCATTTGTAAACAAATCACCCGTGTCAAATTTATTTTCTGCTGCATTTAACTCAGTTGGTGATTTGTTTGTACTACCACGCGTATTGCATGCTAATTTGATTAATTAATTAAACATGGCTAATTAATCAATTAATCCATTACAAGGGGTCAATACATTTTTGGCCTATCATGTTCCATTTCAACAACCTGCAACCGAATGCATAATTAAGACAATCTCTAGAAAGACCTCGATGATCTCTAATTTTGGCAGTTTAGCGATGTTCCTCGATGATCTTTAATAAGACCTCCAACTTCTGCTAGCTCTGGATTTTCTAGGGACAACTAATCTATGTTGAGCTTAAACCAATTGAGTTCTAGTTTGTCCCACTTGACACTGTTGGTCCACTTTGTACTAGTTGTTTAGTAACAATGGTGGATATGAAAGTAGTGAAAGCAAAAGTGGAGAGAAAAGATTGTAAATTTTTTTAATGTATTAGCTTATTGTTAGTCATCATTTTATCTGATCACATTGTCATTACCAACAATTTGTAGCTTATGCGACATTTGCATGAGAATATTCTATTACATCTCATATTGGATAGGTCCCACCATCCTAATGGGGGCCCATATCAGCTCCGGTTAAACAGTTGGCTCACCAAAAATCCTTGATCTTTTTTAGAGATGTGGAAATTATTAGCCCACTGGTCAAAGTTGAGGAAGGTTTTGTCACTGATCACAAGCATAGAAGTCAATAGTGGCCGATGCATGTTGATACTCAATAGGGATATTTGTCCAAATAAGTGTTGGGTCCCAAATAATATTATCACAAATATTAGCAATCCAAAATAACAATCACACACAGGAACACAAAATTTATGTGAAAAATCATTTCTTTTTGAAGGGAAAAACCACGGAACAAACTCCAAATAATTTGACTATTATCAAATCAATTACAATAATTCTTGTGTATGCTTCACGGCCAAAGAAAAAAATATCTCTTATTTTTCTTTGCTCTTACACACACAAATTATCTTTCTCAAAGGTAGCAATTTTTTTTCTCTATTCTTTTTCTTTTTCACTGTGTGGCACTTTTCTCTTTTCTTCTTTTTTCACTATGCCACACACCAATTCAGCACAAACTGTAATGTCCCAGTCAGCAATCAAAAAAAAGAAAAAGAAAAGGTCAAGATCAGATTTTTTTTTTTTTGGGTTCCCACGTGCCCCACCTAACCCCATTACCCACCACTCCTTTTCTCTCATCTTTTCATTCCCTTGGCCGGCTCACTTCCTTACTTCTCTTTTCTTTCTTTTTCTTCTTTTTCATTTTCGGTAGAACTCCTCTTCACTCCTTCAAACTCTTCTACCGGCACCTCCATATCACCATTTCCACCATCATTTTTCCTGCAAGATCACCGGAAAATTCTTGTGAACTCATAAACACCTTCACATCCTTTTTTTTTTAAGGAAAAAATTTCTAATCTTTTTGGTGTGTTTTACATTTTTACTTGAGGTTATTTTTATCTAAACTTTAATTATGATACTCATGTGATTTATGAGCATTGGAAGTGATATTTATGTGTTTTTATGTATGAGTTTTGTATTGGTGGAATTATTTGATGAGTGGGTATATAATTTGTGCTATTGATGACTACCTAAGGTTTATTTATGGTGGAAAATTTAGAGGTTTTGAGTTATAACATGTGATGGTTGGTAAATCTAATTTTTCCATTGCTATTGAGTTTATTTGGAGTTAGTTGATGTTCTAAATTTCTTGTCTTGGAGAATATTTTGATTTTGCTTTCACGAGTCTCTTAATGATGTAGTGTAAATTTTATGGAAGCTAGTCATAATGTTGGAGATGATATTAAATAGGATCAACTTTATAAATTGGAGTTTATGCCTTGTGAATCAATTTGTTGAGAAACTTTGGAAGTAGGATATATTATTATTGATGAGGTTAAATACTAGGCTTGACTAATTAAGTGCTCATTTGGCAATTCCTAAATTGTAACTAGATATAATTTCAAGCTCTATGCTTATTGTGATAGGTTTACTTGATATTGTTTAGGTTCTAGATAATCTCCTTGGAGCTTGGAGAATTAGGCTTTTGCGGTTTGCATGGTAAGTAGCTTTTTAATGGGATTTTTGAAAAATAACATAAATGTTGTTTTTGGGTTAGACACTTTTTTGGAAATTTCCTATGGAAACTATATTTTCCTAAAAACTACTATTTCGTAACCTTAATATATATATATATATATATATATATATATATATGAAAATGCATCATATTTGGTATTGCATTTGGGGAAATGTATGAATTGTTGATATGGAAAAATAAGTATCTTTTATTTGGTCTTTGATAAGAAAATCATTGATTTTATGGTATATTGAAAATTTTAGAGATGCTTATCTTGTCTTGTATTATTTGGGAAATTGATAGAAAATCTCTTGACAAGAATGAAGTTGAAAACCTTACAAACTTTGTAGAAGTTAGATTATTTAAGGTTTTTTGAAACTACCTGGATATGAACTGTGTTTCAAAGTAATTTAACCTGCGAGTTTATGTGATTTTAACGCTATGCCATGTGTGATTTCCCGGNATGAAAATGCATCATATTTGGTATTGCATTTGGGGAAATGTATGAATTGTTGATATGGAAAAATAAGTATCTTTTATTTGGTCTTTGATAAGAAAATCATTGATTTTATGGTATATTGAAAATTTAGAGATGCTTATCTTGTCTTGTATTATTTGGGAAATTGATAGAAAATCTCTTGACAAGAATGAAGTTGAAAACCTTACAAACTTTGTAGAAGTTAGATTATTTAAGGTTTTTTGAAACTACCTGGATATGAACTGTGTTTCAAAGTAATTTAACCTGCGAGTTTATGTGATTTTAACGCTATGCCATGTGTGATTTCCCGTGATCACCCGATTTGTTTTTGTGGCCTTTGTGACAACGGAATCAAGTCTAGGTCAGTGCCCTTTCACTTTGGATGACGCATTCTTCCCTGCTGTCCATGGGGGGAAGAGGATTCCTTAATTGTGTGTGGGTGAGGCTGCTGCCCATGGGGCCAAGAGACCACATGCAAGAGAGGTCCTATTTGACGCGCTCTCTCTGCTGCCCATGGGGAAGAAAAAACTTTGAGGGTATGGGAGAGGCTGCTGTCCATGGGCCAAGAGTCTGCATACCAAAGTTTTTTTTTTTTTTTTTTGGGTGTTGAATGGGTTTAGATTTGATTCCTTTTTTTTTTTTTTTGGTTTTAGGTTTTTGGGTTTTCTATCAAAGGATAAAGAATCCGATCAAGGATAAAGAGAAAAGGATAGAAACAGAGACCAACCACCCTCCATCTATACAATCAGACCATCGTAACCACAGGCACACAAAGATCCACCCAAATCTTCTGCCATCACCATAAGCCTCCACTCATTACCCGACTGTCGGAATCGCTACTAGTAAAGTTCTGTTTTAAATTTAAAAATTTAGGGTTTTTGGTTTTTATTTGGGAATCAATTGGGTGTTAATTATGATTTAGATTGGTATTTTGGGTCAGATTTGGTTTTGATTAAGGGATACGAAGATAGAGGAACCAAGCAGAGTTTGTAGGCGCCAAGAGAGAAGAAATATCAAAGGCCGGCCATTGTCCATTCCCTCGCCAAACTTGGGTCACCGGAACTGCAAGCACACATGAAGGAAAAATTATGGACCACTAACACTGTTAGGCCATATATCTGCCACCTAGATCGTCGGAATCGGAACCGGTACAATTTTTTCCTCATTTTTTAGATTTTGGCATATGGGTATGAAACGTTACTTTTGATTGAGTTTTTTTTTGTTAATATGTTTTCATTTTATTCATTTTTGTTTTGGGTTTTTGGGTTCTCTATCAAAATGTTTGTTATCTCAATTTTAGATACTTGTTGTTGTTCTGTTTTTTAGAGTACAAAAATCACTTAAAAATATTGATTTCAGTTTGGCGGTGCTGTTTCTAATCTTTACGAAACCATTGAGATTAAATAAGAATAGGACTGAAATCATTGGGTATTTCCGTTTCTAATATTTATTTTCCTTTTTCAATCTTATTTTAGGTCTTTCTGCCAGAACATCATACATTTGTAAAGTTATTGTTCCTAATTTATTAGGCAAGCAATACAATGTTTTAATGCTGTTGTGGTTTTGCTCTGTTATTATTCTGTTTCATCATTGATACCTATAATTTTTGTGTGTGTGTGTGTGTGAGTGTGGCATATTGAGTTCCTGTTGGGTTTTCATTGTTGGTGGGAAAGTAACTTTTTCCTTTTTATTTTATGAGAAGAGTTTTGACAAATTCACAGTTTATTGTTCACTGAATTTTTGATATCTATGTCTCTTAATGTTCCCTTTTATTTGATATTTGTGGCTCAATTGATCCTTTTTAATGTTTGGCTTATAAAAAACTTCTTTAAAGATAATGTTTTTAATCTCTCTCAAAGATTCAGACAAATATGTAGCCAAATATTTTCAAAACTCCAGTGTGAATGTTCAGTTATTTATTTGTAGTTGGTTGTATTTTGATTAGAGTAATGGTTATTAGTTCATCTCACACACACAATCTTGCAGTAGTATTTTTCATTTTTATTACATAGTGTTTTTTTACATTTTAATTTTAAAACCAACCTTTCACGATTTGCATTTATTCATATGCTGCGCATAACCTATCCCCTCTCTCATCTGTCTTTCTTCCCACTGTCACTCTCTCATATGCAGACCCAACACAGTAATACCCTGCAAGGGCATGACTATGTCTGCCATCTCCGACCCGACATCAGTATCAGACCATTCTCTATTGGTAATTTTTAATTAATCTATGACTAATTTCTTTTCCTATTGTCCATAATTATGTTTGCTGTCAATTTTGGAATTTTGATTCCTAACCCTTTTTCCTCTATTCTATTTTTTGGTTGAAGTGAAGCAAGCACCCTAGAAGTTCAAATACTACCACCTAAGTTGTTATTAGGGTATGGGTATTGTAAAGCATGGAGAGACAGAATAGAGGGCTGTCTCCACCAGCCTACAGCCACTGTTAGACAGTGGAATATTCTTTTCTATGATAAAAGTTCATAACCAAGTAAGTATGCTATTCATAAATTACCATTGTTTCTTTCCTTTCTTATATATATATGTTAGGTTCTAAATGTTTAGAACAATTGGCAAATTGTGAACACAAACTTGTCTAGATATAGATCTTAGAGTCTATAGGTTTTATTAGACAATGCTCAAGGTGATTCAAGTCAAGATTCAAGAACATACAAGCTGCAGGAAGAAGACTTCATATTCTGCCTGGTTCGATCGATCGAAGAACAGGCTCGATCGATCGAAAATCGTATCTGTAGAATTTTAAGTCGGCCCAAACAGCAGCTTAAGCCCAATAAGGATTAGGGTTTCAGATCTAATTCTCCCACTATATAAAGGAAACCCTAAGCCACGTTTTTCAGAGCTTTTTAGAGAGAGAGAAGAGAATGTCTCTTTTGTATCTAGGGTTTTGAACCCAAACCTCTCTAAGGTCTTTGTTGCTCATATTGCTGTTTATGTGAATCTCTTGTGAGATCTTTGAGGAGCTTTCCTTCACATAAACTTAGGGTTATCAACATCTTGGTAATCATTCAGTTGCAGATTCAAGAACTTAAAGATACACAAGCGGGGGTGCTTGTACTTGATTGAAGAGTCCAAGAAAGAAGGAGTCCGTGGATTCGGAGCTTGCACGTGGTCGTGTCAGTAAGTTCTACTGGTGGGTAGCATTAGGAAGTCAAGCGGGGAGCTTGTAGTCCTTCTATATGAACTTTGATTCTTTCGCATAGTGGATTCAGGTTTATCTTGAGGATAGCTAGGTCAAATCCTCCCCAGGTTTTTACCGTGTGGTTTCCTAGGTCATCATATCTTGTGTTCATTTATTTTCCGCTGCTTTATTATTTTGATATGATTATTTGATTGCTTTAACCTAGAATTGTATAATTTGACTAAGTAACAACTTGGCTAATTAATCTAGGCTAACCAATCTGGTTGTTTTAAGGGGTCTAAAACTGTTCAAGTGGTATCAGAGCAGGTTGCTCTTTTGTTGGAGATTTCTTAATCTCTGAGCTGATCCTTGACCTCTGTTGTCATGGAGCATGGACACTCTCTGTTTGTTCCTCCTCACTTTGTTGGGAACAACTATGCTTATTGAAAAGTAAGGATGAAAGCATTCCTGAAATCCATTGATAAGAGAGTCTGGAATTCCGTTGAGTACGGATGGGAGAAGCCCACTACTCTTGTGAGTGAGTGGCAAACTTCTGAAAAAGAAGCAGCTGGCTTCAATAGCAAAGCTATGAATGCCATCTTCAATGCTGTTTCCATGGAGGAATTTAAGAGGATCTCTAATGTTGAGGTTGCTTATATTGCTTGGAAAATCCTCCAGACTGTGCATGAAGGTACAAAGGCAGTTAAGATCAATAAATTGCAACAATTGACCTCTAGATTTGAAAGCATTAGAATGTCTGATGACGAATCTTTTGATGAATTCTATGCTAAATTAAATGATATTGTCAATTCTGCTTTTAATTTGGGTGAAGTCTATGATCAACCTAAAATTGTTAGGAAGATACTTAGATCCTTAACTGAAGACTTTAGACCCAAAGTGACTGCCATCACTGAAAGTAAGGATGTGGACTCCATCCCTGTTGATGAGCTTGTAGGATCTCTTCAGTCCTATGAGTCTGACCTACCTAAAGTGAACAAATCCAAATCAATGGCTCTTAAGTTAGTTGATGATGTTGATGGTGGTGGATTTGATGATGAGCTCTCTGTTACAGAGATTGCCTATCTTGCCAAAAATTTCAAAAACTTTCTTAGAAATACCAATAGAAAGGCAAGAAGTACATACACTGCTGAACCTAGAAATTTTAGGAAGAATGATCCCACTAAGGTTAATAACCTTGAAAAACCAAAAGAAAAAGTTGGTCAGTCTTCAAATAATTCTTTGGGTCCTCAGTGTTTTGGTTGTCAAGGGTATGGTCATGTGAAATCTGAATGTCCTACATTCTTAAGGACTAAGGGTAAAGCTATGGCTATAACCCTTAGCGATAATGAGGTTTCCGATGATGAGTCCGGATGTGATGAGGATGGAAACTTCATTACTTTCATTGCTATTGCTGTAGTCAATGAAAGCATATCTGTTGAAGAGAACCCTTCTGATGGGGAACTCTCTGAGGATGTAGATCTTCAAGAGGCTTACAATAAACTCTGCAAAATTGCTGCTAGGGATGCTATGAATGTAGAACTTGGCCTGAAGAAAATTGATTCTCTTGAGCTTGAAAAGAAAAATTTGCTTGTTAAACTATTTGATGCTAATGATCTTTTGAACAATATTAAATCTGAGAACATGCTTTTGCTTGATAAAGTTAAAACTTTGGAACATGATTTATCTGTTGCTAGATCTGCTAGTTCTAAACTTGATCACATGCTGAATGTTCAAAAGTATCCTTCTGATAAATCTGGGTTAGGTTATGTTGAAAGCATCTTCGACTCTGCACCACATTCCACAAATTTTGTTCCTTCTTCTTCTTCTAAACCTTCCGTGAGTGAGGTTGTGAGTGAAACTGTCAAACCACCTGTGAGTGAGGTAGTCAAACCCGTAGAAGTTTCACTTCCTAAGAAGAATAGGGTTGATCTGAGAGAGACTAAACCTACCATTTCTAAGGACAAGATGCATGGTAAACCTGCTTGGGTCTGTCATTTTTGTGGTAAGTCTGGACACATTCGTCCTAACTCTTACAAGCTTCAAGCTGCTAAGAGAGCAAACAAACCAAAAGTGTCTGTGTCACAAGCACAAGATCCTATGGCACTTATTGGTGAATTAGTAAAGGCTTTGAACCTTTATTCCAATCCTGGAGTTGGAAATCACTCGAATGTGAATAAGAACTCCAATGCTCGTAATGCATCTAAAAGGTTTTGGATGCAAAAGACTCGACCTAATTGAGTCTTTTTGACATGGTCCTTGTGCTTCATTGCTCATTCCTCTGTGACCATTGTTCTTTGGTTTTTGTGTTTTCTTTTGTTTTGTTCTAGGATTTGCATTGCATTACATTCATGCATTTCATTCTAGGATTTATTTGTTTCCTCTTTTATTAAAAAAAAAAAAAAGGGAGAAAGCAAAAATTATGTTTGACACTATTTTTCTTGATTTTTGAAAAACAAAGTTGGTCTATCTTTTTACACATATCATGTCTTGTGTATCTTGTTTAACTTTGATGAACTTATTTATTGCACTTGACTAGTTGAAGCTTTGTAGTGCATGTTGTGTAGGAAAGATGTGTATGGTTCTTAATCACTTTGTCTTAATCATGAAGTCACATGCTATTTGACTGACGGACTTGATCCTTTTGAGAAAGGCATAAATAACCATCTCACCACTGTTCACTAGTCAATCATGAACACCTTAGTGCATATCATAAGATTCTGTACTCGAGAAAGTGTAGCACATGCACAAAAAGAACATAAGGTGTTGCCTCAGCTTAATTGCTTAATGATAAAATTGGTGTGTACTATTAGGCTTGATGCCATCTCACATAATTAAAATTGGTGTGTATTATTAGGCTTGATGCCATCTCACATAATAAGAGGCAAAAATGCAAGAAACTTACATGATTGCAAGCTTTTGTTCTAGGAGATGTGGGGGTTATAGGATGTAACTCTTTAGGTGATAGTCTCTTTTAAATTCTATGTGATGGATTATGTAGACTTTGTGATTAATTGCTATTCACATATCACCTCACATGTATCTCAAGCTTTTGCTAGTTGCACACACTACACAAGTTACTTTTTGTTAAACTTGGTACATTTTATTGTGTGTGATCTTGTTGTGGCCATCTAAGATTAAAAGTTCTTTGATTTTAATGCAAAATGTGTATAATGTTTGCACTTTGAGGACAAATTAATTGAAAATCTTGATTTTGGAAGATCTGGGTTAAATTCAAATGTTTTTGAAGAACTTTTCGTCTCATACTCATGCATTTTTTTATAAAACAATGTGCTTTGAGGAGTTTCTGCATTAAAATGCTCTGTTTTTCAAAAAACTGATTTTTCCAGATTTTTGATCGATCGAACCTGTTTTTCGATCAATCGAAATTGCGATTAAAATTTTTGGTCTGAGTCTGCCTGACTCGATTGATGTTCGATCGATACTCGATCGATCGAAATTGAAAAATTTTCAGTTTCTGTTTTTTTGACCAAAATTTTTTTCATGCATCATTTGTGTTTAGGATTCACATGCATTTCATTGATTTTGTATCAATCTTGCATTTTTGCAGTCATATCTCTCATTGTTTTCACACATGCATACACTTTGCTAAATTGGGTACTCAACTTGATTTAAAAATTGATTGATTAATTTTTAAGTTTTGTACATTCTAGTATATGCTATTTCTTATGTGTGAATTGTAGAAAATATTTTTCTTAAGAGATATGATGGATAATCAATGTGCAAATATTTTCTCTACTCATGCAACTGTTTATGGGTCACATAGTGCCATGTTTGCATTTTATTGAAAAGAGAGAATATTTTTTCTTCATGTGTATCCTCACCTTAGTTTTTAACTTTGGTTTGTGTGTTTTTAACTTTGGTCCTACTGGTGAGGATGTTCCTGATCCTGTTGGTGATGCTGTTGCTGCTGCTGTTTTTCCCCCACCTCCTTTATTTTTCCCCAAAACTGTTTTTTCTAAAACTTGTTTTGTTTTTCCTATTTTTGATAGAGGGAGCAAAGTTTTTTTTAACCTGTGTTGTTCATAGGGGGAGCTGTCTCTATTTTCTATAGAGTTGATTTGTTTTGTGTCCCCTTCTTTCTCTATTTTCTCTTATCCTTTATTGAGTATTTGACTGTTTACTCTTTGTATGAGTTGTCTTTGTCAATACGTGACAAAAAGGGGGAGAAATAGTTGATATGTGGGAATCTTTGTGGAAAATTCAAGAATGTTTTGTTTAAGGGGAGTTAATATTGTTTTTGATGTATCTAACTTAGGGGGAGAGTTAGTTTGCATATTTGTTGATTAACTGTTTTTCTGTCACACATGCGTTTATGCGTTTGTTTAGTGTTTCAGGAAATATACAGGTTGATTCAATTGAGCTGCTGTCTACACTTGCAACTGATGGATAGTAGTTAAGATTGGATTTGTTGTAATGAGCATTTTATTGTATTGGGTTGTTCTTGTATTTGAGCATTTCATTCTGTATGGAAGTTTTGTCACGAATTGCCAAAGGGGGAGATTGTTAGGTTCTAAATGTTTAGAACAATTGGCAAATCGTGAACACAAACTTGTCTAGATATAGATCTTAGAGTCTATAGGTTTTATTAGACAATGCTCAAGGTGATTCAAGTCAAGATTCAAGAACATACAAGCTGCAGGAAGAAGACTTCATATTTTGCCTGGTTCGATCGATCGAAGAACAGGCTCGATCGATCGAAAATCGTATCTGCAGAATTTTAAGTAATGCGTTTATGCGTTTGTTTAGTGTTTCAGGAAATATACAGGTTGATTCAATTGAGCTGCTGTCTACACTTGCAACTGATGGATAGTAGTTAAGATTGGATTTGTTGTAATGAGCATTTTATTGTATTGGGTTGTTCTTGTATTTGAGCATTTCATTCTGTATGGAAGTTTTGTCACGAATTGCCAAAGGGGGAGATTGTTAGGTTCTAAATGTTTAGAACAATTGGCAAATCGTGAACACAAACTTGTCTAGATATAGATCTTAGAGTCTATAGGTTTTATTAGACAATGCTCAAGGTGATTCAAGTCAAGATTCAAGAACATACAAGCTGCAGGAAGAAGACTTCATATTTTGCCTGGTTCGATCGATCGAAGAACAGGCTCGATCGATCGAAAATCGTATCTGCAGAATTTTAAGTTGGCCCAAACAGCAGCTTAAGCCCAATAAGGATTAGGGTTTCAGATCTAATTCTCTCACTATATAAAGGAAACCCTAAGCCACGTTTTCCAGAGATTTTTAGAGAGAGAGAAGAGAGTGTCTTTTTTGTATCTAGGGTTTTGTACCCAAACCTCTCTAAGGTCTTTGTTGCTCATATTGCTGTTTATGTGAATCTCTTGTGAGATCTTTGAGGAGCTTTCCTTCACATAAACTTAGGGTTATCAACATCTTGGTAATCATTCAGTTGCAGATTCAAGAACTTAAAGATACACAAGCGGGGGTGCTTGTACTTGATTGAAGAGTCCAAGAAAGAAGGAGTTCGTGGATTCGGAGCTTACACGTGGTCGTGTCAGTAAGTTCTATTGGTGGGTAGCATTAGGAAGTCAAGCGGGGAGCTTGTAGTCCTTCTGTATGAACTTTGATTCTTTCGCATAGTGGATTCAGGTTTACCTTGAGGATAGCTAGGTCAAATCCTCCCCAGGTTTTTACCGTGTGGTTTCCAAGGTCATCATATCTTGTGTTCATTTATTTTCCGCTGCTTTATTATTTTGATATGATTATTTGATTGCTTTAACCTAGAATTGCATAAGTTGACTAAGTAACAACTTGGCTAATTAATCTAGGCTAACCAATCTGGTTGTTTTAAGGGGTCTAAATTTCCAACAATATATATATATATATATTAAAGTTTAGGTAGTTTCTCTTTACCTATGTGCTTGACATTTTCTTTCTTAATCTTCTTCTTCTATTTTGTTTAGAATTGGTTTTTGTGGAATTGCATAATCTGGTGTATTCAGTATTCTTTTCCATTGCCAACATTAATGTTGAAGCAGTTTAAGAAACCAAAAGGCAAAGAAAAATCTATAGAGGTATTCCCTAGAATTTTTATATTTTTCTTCTGGGTTTTAATTTCCTATTCTTTGAGGATTTTTCTGTTTAGTTGGATATAAAGTTTCGTATTTTTATATTCTTCTTATGGTTTTAATTTCATGTATTCTTTGAGAGATGAATGGCCCTTGACGTAAATTATACTAAATTTGCTTAAAAATTTAGACGACATTTAATTTAAAGTAGAATTATAAGTTCAGTTGTTTGATGCAAGGTGTTTTACTTTGCCATCTGTCTTCTATTGTTGTGTGAAATTATTATAGTGAGCAAAAAATAATCTCTTTTTCTTGATTTTCCTATGCACATACATTATATTAAATGAATTAGGAAAAAAAAAAAATCTGTTTTTGCCCCCTTCTCAATACTTTTTCCCTTAGAACTTGGTTAACAATGATAAACCATGCATTTTATTCGTTATATTTATGCAACTTCATTCATTTTTTTTTTTTTTTATGTTTGCAGTATTAGGTGAAGATATGTGAGTTTCATATTACCATTAAAGTAGAGTGAGGATTCTACAAATAGAACAATATTTGAATTTCAAATCCATTTTCTCTACTTTAGGTTTATGGGAAATTGGGATGACTTTATTTATGAAAATTTTGGCTTCAGTTCTACAGAGTTTGTCTCATAATGAATTGTTAGACCAAAATATCCCACTCATCTTGCTAGACCTAATAGTCAAACACAACAAGGAATTGTCATAAACTTATTATGATTGCATATTATCAAAGAAATGTGACTGGAAACACTTTTTTTAATAAGACGACTGGAAACACTTATAATATAACAAGATGTTAGTTTTATGAATGTCTTTAGCTACTTGAATCCTGTCAAATGCAAACTTACATTTAAAACATACTAGGCATACTGTTGAAATAATTAAGGTGGAAGTTTTATTTTGGGTTTGAAACAGTCTGATCTATGCAGATATTCTTTGACTCTAATTTTCCCCCTAATAATAAAGCAACATTTTTGCATGTGTAAATTTTAGGTTATTTATAAGTTTGATATGAGTGGGAGGTTTAAAATTTTAGAACTTTTACCCTGGTCTTTTCATAATTTTTCTTGGAGTCAAAGTGGTATGTAGTTAGTTTTGAGGATAAATTATGATGGATAAGAATTTAGATTAGTGTTTGTAGCACCCTTCATCAGCTCAGTGAGTAAACTTAGGGATGATTAACAAATTTTCTAAATTAGTGTTTGGATGGTTAACACATTTTCCAGGTTCCATTATTTCAAAGGATTTTATATTGATGTGTCCATTTTGACCTTTAGAGGGATCATAAAATAATTAGTCAAAGAATCAAAAGAATTGAGTGTAGACAGTATTATAGAAAGAGAGTGCCTTCTAGTTTTCTTTTCTTCTATTTATTTTCATGTCTCTTTCTTGGGGGAAAAAAGTGTGAGGAAATTCTGGGAATTGCTCATTCAATTCAGTGACACTCCATTAGTTATTTAGACATTCAAAGATAGAAAAATGCTAAAGCTACTACCAATTTTCCACAAAAGCTTACAATTGACATGGCAATGAATATGTTTGGTGTTACATTAATAAGATAATAAATTCCTAAATTGCTTAGTTGTTTGTTTAAAAGTTGGCACATCAATTTGTAAGGACTCTATAATAAAATTTGCAACAATTGTAACATCACTCTGAGGGATACATTATTAGTGGGTAGCAGGAGTGAACCCACATTATTTAGTTCAAATCTGCCCTTCGCTCTCAACCTGGTACCAAACATATCAAAAAATATATATATCTAATCCAATATTAATAGCTTTTTCTTCTGTAAATCTTCAAACGTTAATGAGCCATGGTCTTTCCTCTCTTAGGGCATTCATTTATAAGTAAGCATTTATAATCACAAGTAGATTGTTTGCTTCCCACCAAGAGAGTTTTCTAAAATAAGTGAAAATGCTATCACATGCTGGTATAAATTAATTTTTTTTGTAGTCTGAATCTTTTATATCCTTTTGTAGGGGACTTCATATGAAGTTGTTGATTGCTCCCATGGTAAACAACTCTGGGAACTATGTAAAGAGAAGTATGAACTGCTATGGCTTAAAGGGGGAAACCGCTGTGATTTGGAGCTCAGATTGAGCACAAGATTCTTTCTTCAATATCTGTGCTTAATTTTGGTAGAACCTTACTTTAGCCACTTATAGTAAAGAATTAAGAAATCATTTTTGTAACTGAACATGCATTTGAATAGAAACCAAAAATGTTCATGTATGATTTCTCAGCAAAATCTCAAAATTAGCATTCTTTTTGTCCGCTAACATACAGCTAATAATTTGGTTTATAAACAATATGTTGTGTGTAGTTTTTTGGTTGGTATGTATGTCGTGTTAAAAAAATGCATATATGTTTAGACTTCAATAGGAATTTTTTTTTTTTTTTTAGTTAGTATGGTTTAGTAGGAGTTGTGAAATTGAATTAACCATCTATTGAATGGATAGGGTATGGAGAATATGTCTTAAATTAATGAGGCTGAGAAAATTTGTGTCCTAAAGTAGCTTAAACAAAACTTAGTTTCTTATCAAACTTTGTGGTCTACATGCATTTATAATTTTTTTTTTTTTAGTTTCTTATAAAGCTTCTAAGATACATTTACTTTGTGCAGTATATAAATGTTGGGGTTGAACAAAATCTACAAAGGTCAATATTCATTCCCCACGAAAGGGACATGACAGGCAAAAAAGAGTAGGGAAAAAAAATTTGGCTAATTGGAAGGTAGCAGGAACAAATGAAACGAGTGCAAACAGTATTTTATTTATTTATTTCTTTTTTGGCTGAATGCTAGCAGAGTGTAGTTGTGATCAAAAGTTGAAGAGCTCTCATAGCTCAATAACCAAACTCCTTTAAAACTTGATTTAGGCACTAGAGAAACAGTTAATCTCACTAAAAAAAAAACTATATATACCACCACAGGTTAGGAAATATTGGAATGTTCAGTGTTCACAAGAAACAGTGTTTTATATGTTCCTATTTCGAACTCAAGAAACCAAAGAACTAATAGAATTCTAGGAAGTAATAAGCTATTTATCTTGCAAGTTTGGATCCTTAGCACTCGAATCTCACGAACAGTGTTGCGTGTTTGAATTTCTTGGTGTGATGATGCATCATCATCATCATCATCATCATTATGCAATTATAGAAGGAAGAGATGGGAAGATGTGATCTTAATCTCCAGCCCAACCCAAAATGTGAAGGAATATTAGTTCCATCTTATTGCCTTTTAGGTTACAATTGAAATCCGAGATGAATTTGTATCTTATACTATCCTTTTTAATCCAAGTTGAGGAAGAGATCAGCCGATCATGACACTTTAAAAGAACATTTGTCCCTTTAGTATGTGGTAGAAATGTATTTAAATATTATTTAAAAAAAAATTATTTCTAATAAATTTAAATAAAAAAGTTCCCTGCACATAGTGTGGGTTAAAAGCTAGTTATTATAATAGATGAAACCTGCATTTCCCCCACCCCCATTAAATATGCTACTTATTAGGTTTTGTCTCATCCCATTTTTTTTATAACCTTTTCAGAGTAGGCAATAGTCTTTTGAGATAGCTTTTTGATAGGTAATAGTAGTTAGACTAACTACTGATGGAGGCTGAACTTTTGTAATGGGTATATTAGATGGTGTAAATCTTAGAATAGGCTTGACTCATTTTTTTTGTACATTAAAGTGGTTGTGATGTTATTTCCACTGATGGGACAAGCTGATGATATGTAATTAATTATTCAGACCTCTATTCTTTTGTGGCCAATGATCCTTGTAATTATTGCTTAGAGCTCTGACTTACTTTGAGAGTATATTCAATGAAATTATTATGATAATTCTTAATGTTGGTATTTGATATGATTTATGTGGATTGGATTGTCAAAAAGGAAAATCTACAGGTTCTTTGAGATGTCTTTTTCATGCTTTGGACCCTTTGGGGTTTGGGGTGTGACAATCGAGTTTCAATTAATATCTCACTACTCCGAGTCTTTATTAAAATGTAGCCCGATAATGAAAAAAATCAAGTTTATGCAGTGAAAAACTCGATAATCCAAAAATCGAGTTTTAATTAATACCTCATTGCTCCAAGTCCTTATTTTTAAATGTAACTCAATATTGAAAAAAATCGAGCTATATGCAACATAGAACTCGATTTTTGAAAAATCAAGTTCATTTTAATTTTGACTATATCTCTTGGTAACCATTTGAGCAAAGTGTGCTGCCATTTTCTACTTTGTGTCAGTAGCTTTAGCAAAATTTTCTATTTCTTGAGTCTACATCTTCACCGTTGCATCAAAATCTACTCTTACAAGTAATAACTGAAGACACTTGTAGTACAGTTTATGATAAGAAAATTTTATCTAGTTGGGTGATGCAGTTAGTACCTACGTATTTGGAATACTTTTACTTGCTATATATTAACAAGTTCGAGTAATTCCTTACTTTTCATTTGGTTTACAGTATCTTATTTGAAACCCAAAACCATTGTACATTATTTTTTTTTTCCTGTCCATGAGCATCACTACATGACACATGGTAGCACAACATTGATAATATACCATAATATCTAATGATATGAAATGAAAAATTTACAAATTTTCAAAAATGGGTCCAGCATGTGTTGTGCATGTTTATTTCAAGAATAATACATCACTGAGTTTGAATGTGTATACTTAAAAATTATAATTGCATCAATATAGCTTACATCAATTCTACTGCCAAATAATTACATTTGTTTATCATTAGGTTCGCTATGGGTTGCCATTATTTATATGTTTACTACTGTAAAATTGTTATTTACAATTATGTTTTTTTGTTGGTTATATTCCATGTCAAATTTAATTGTAATTTTATTCAATCTGTTGTATCTTGTATTTATTGTGGGATTTCATTGTAAGGGTTGTGTGTTAGAGAGAGAGAGTGTGTGAAGACTCAAGCAATTGAAGAATGAAGTGTTTTCGCGGGTAGCTGATGACTTAGCATCTCGCGAAGTAACTTATGTACCCTGCATATGCTGAAATGCGAAGAGTCAGGCCATGAAGACAGCTGTGTCTTGCGAGTATCTCGTGGGTAAGGCCTTCCCGCGAGACACCCGCGAGACATTCTGTTTTGCTAGCCTGTCCAATCTGATACACATTTTCTGTGCCTACACTATTTATACCCACATTACCCACAAATGTAAAGGAGAGCTTCTGAGAGAAAACCCTAGCCAAACACCTTGAGAGTTAGAGATTGTTATACCCACAATTCTCTACACATTTGTTTTGAAAATTTCCTCATCTCCTACCTCTCCACTTCTATACCATTGAGAGGTTGATAGCCCAAACAGTTACCACACCCTTTGAGAGTGTCAAGTGGAGTTTTGGTACTGCTGAGAAGCATTGGAAGAAGCCTAGAATGGCAGATGCAACATGGAGCTTGTTGCGGGATCCGGAGAACTAGACAAGACACGGTTTCGAGAAGCCTTGTTGGAGTAGGAGCTTGGAGGGCTTAGGTACAGAGGGTAGATTAGGCTTGGAGGGTCTTTTGCTCACCCATGTATCCCAACTGATTGTCTAGTGGATTGATTTCTGCTTGGAGGGCGGCGAAGAGGTTTTTCGCCGAGTTCTTCGATTTCCTCTTTGATAACACGTCTCAGTGTTATCTGTGTTTTCATCCTTCTTCCCTACTCTTGTTCATTTCATTTTTACTGCTATGTTGCTTTAAATATGGATTAGAGTAGTTCTCTTGCTTATACGCTTGTGTTTACACTATTCCACACTTAGTATTAAGTTAGTGTAAAATCAACCAAGCTGTAACTTTGATTTGGGGTCTAAACAACTCTTGTATTTTCGACACATTTTTGAACTTTCAACTACGATGGGGAGGCATATCATCACGACTCATATGGTTGTCATACCGAGGCCCTTCACAAAAATAGAAGTTTATTAAAGTGAAACATGGGATAAACCTGAAAAAATTTCGAGGGAAAATAATGACAGATTTGGGGTTGGATAAGGATTCACATAACTTATCCATTGTATATTGTGCTTCTCAGCAATTGATGAATACCCAAATTTTCTACAATTCAATTCAATTACTGTGCGAAGATGATGTGGACATGATGTTGGCAGTGATTAGGCGGACACCTCAATTCATAGCTTTCGACTTGTATGTAACTGTTGAGGCAATTAGGTTTAATGTTGGTGAAGGTTTGCAGCATACTAGTGGAGCCGAAGTGCTACAATCAGTACTGATTGATGTGTATCCTTCATTTACATAAGACACCTTTTTGCCCTACAATGTTCAACCATGTAATGAAGCTGATATGGATAATATTGAAGAAGCTAAAGTGTTAGGGGTAATACGCACACATGAGGTATAGGAGTCTACTCACGAAAATGAACATGTTCAAACCTATGTGGTTGAGGCATTCGATATTGATGCCGTTCGAGATGTGTACGAAGAGTTCATTGATAATGATGGTGCTGAGAACAATCTTGAATTCTTTGATGAACTACAAGTGGAACACAATGTGGACACATGCCCCATTCTAAATCCTACACCTGAATGGTTCACAACAAACACGTCGAATAATATTCATGACCCATCACCTTTTATGGAAACATGTTTGACGAGTTGGCAAGAAGGGGACCAACCAACTAAGGGGATGCTATTAAAAAATAAGGCTCTGGTGCAACATGCATTAACCATGTTCTTTGTGGAGCATAATAAGAAATATAATTCCATCAAGTCAGACTTCGATAGGTCGGTAGTGAGTTGTGTACACAATGCATGTCTGTGGTCAGTTTGAGCTATTTGTAGCAAGAAGCACAACATGTAAAAGATCACAAAATGTAAGGGTCCCCACACTTGCTGATCACTCTAAGTAAAGCTCGATGGGAGGATGATGGATTCGAATTTCATTGCAGTCACACTTGAGACATATATACAGGAAGACATTTCAAATATGGTACCATGCTTACATTGTCTTCTACATGTGAAGCATAAGCATTAGGCATTTCACTACAAGGTTTGGGACACGAAATAGAAGGTCATTGCGGTTATCTACTAGGATCGATTGGATAGCTGAATTCATCTTCCAATATCCAACAATGACCCATTGTGTTGAACACATCGCACGACTTGTAAATTGAATAATCCGTTCCATAATATGCCATTCATGCTATCTGCAATAACATTAAATGATCAAGTTAATAATGTCCATTAACTATTAATAAATAATGTAAAACTACATAAGATGATACACAATAAAGACATTCATAAATTTATGTAGTAGTACATGCATTAAATTAAATGCTAATACTCACATGTGGCACAAAATGTAAATATATGAATAATCGTACCATGGTGCATAATGCATAGCACTGTGTCAATTAAAGATGAAGCTCTGTCAAAGTATGCTGCAACTATGCAGATATAATTGCTTAAACTATTGCACACATGTTGAAATATCATTGTAACATTGGGAACATGGGTCATCTTGTTCATATACTATTTTACCAGCCTGTATTGACATGACAAGACCTAAAAATTTATATATTTTATAATCCATGGACCATGAACTGAGGTTATAAATGTACCACAATATTGAATGGTTTATTTCTACACCACTAACTTCTTAGATTGACTAAGGTATAAGTCGCAATGCCTTAAAATCAAATCGTATTATGCGTAACAAGTTTGAATCTACTTCAAGATATGCATCATCACAAGTTCCAACAGAGCAACAACTACAGACATACATAGACCACTATGGAGGGAAATGAGTTGGAAAGAAAAATGATTTCATTAATATTCCAATATACACGTACGAGAGTCTTGGAAGTGTTGGACACATCATGGTTGGCAAACCTACACAACTGAGTATAGATACCACCACAATAGAGTTCACCATAGCAGAACCACCGTGGTCAACATTATATGAGAAGATGTGTGAGTTGGAGGTGTATTGTCGATGGCATGGGTTACGAGTTCCTAAGGCACATTCAGCCGAGTTACCTAGAGACGAACCTATCAACATACTTGCTTGTCTTGAAAAAGAGAACAATCAAATGCAAAGACGACTAGACCATTTTTATGCAATCCAAAAAGCTAGGAAACATCTACAGGTAAAGGCATAAGAGCGAGCCATCAAGTCCATTAATGAAATTACTTCGTTAGATGATGACAAAGATATTTTAGACTTCTCAGATTCAAGCAATGATGATTTCCAAGAAATTTCTACCTACAAAGATTAGACGTTGTTGTTAATGTCTAACAACGGTGATCATTTACGTTCAACTTTTACAAAATAAGAACTTGTGCTTACTACATACACTTTCGATTGAATAATGCAAATTAAATTTTTTTTTTCAACATGAAGTATGATATGTGAGTCCCATAACCTATGGACGCATATTAAAAAAAACCAAGAATAGCATACTTTTTCATAGTGAAATTGAGTTCATTATGATCACTTTTATTGCCTTTAAGAGGCCATTTGTTAATAAAAGCCTTCTAGTATTATCAACAATACTAAAATACATCAACAGTGCCTAAATAATATTTATCATAATATTAAACTATTTCATCATAATATTGTCAAAATCGACTAGTTTTTGTTTTCATTGGGGTGGGGGGGGGGGGGGGGGAAATTTNAATAAAAAGCTGGACAGTTCATAACATGCAATTGATTCTTTTACCCAATTTTGTAGTCTAATTTGCAAATGATTCTAATTGTAAAGCTTGACAATTTGTAACTTGCTTTGGATCCAATAAATATATATATATATATATATTTTGAGTTGATCTCATTTTTAGCAGCTTTCTTGTGCATCGCACGGGTCAGCGACTAGTTACTTTTTAGATATAATGTTCTAAAATCTTTTAAATAACAAGAGAAAATCTAACAAATACCATATTTATCGTAAATTAAGATATATTTGAATCTCTATAAGTACTAATTTAGTCAATGTAGGGGCTGGGTTTGAGCACTATCTCTGTTGGATGAGTGGACACAGATCCAATTAGCCCAATACAATGAATTTATAGAGAGTGGGTTTAAGAACTAGGCCCTAGTAAGGATTTCAACAACTAAACACGGTTGCATGTGGACTGAATAACAAAGGCATGGACTAAAGTGTGAAATTCTGTCCTCGGCCTTCCTCTGAGGAGCTAGTAGTTCTTATTCTTTCCTATGTGCTTGGTTACAAAGGTTTCAAAGATGATACACATCGCTACAATATTCTCTACTTCCAATTTTTCGGTCCCTTTTCTCTGGAGGGTCTCTTACATTATATACTTCCTTTCAGTTGATCTTGGCCCTCAATTTGTTGATCATGCAGGTCACTACTCCAGTGCCTGTCCCATCAACCGCCTTCCCAAACTTTCTGTGGGTTGCAGCAACTAAGGCAGCACTGTTCAGGGGTCATTTCCTCATTAATGCGGCTAGAACGTCAGTTGTGGGCATTTAATGCGGAGGTGACAGTTCCTCCCTGAATTGCTCCTCCACTATGCTCTCATGATTGACTCATTGTACTTGTCCTTTTTCTTGGGACGCTCTGGGAGGTTGCCTTTGATGGCGTGCCGCTCTTCCCTTCTATGATCTCGGTTGGCCGAGGATAGGATCGTCCTCGGCGATATTTCTTGGCAGTGTGGACCTTCTTCGTTCGTCCTCTGACAGTCCTTCCTCCTGGGCGTGGGCTTTGGGCCTAGTATAAAATAGGCTAGGGTTGCCAAATTCTTTGACCCCATAGTCAATATTATATAATTTTAAGTATTTATATTATTATTTTGTATTAAATATTATTAATTTAATTATGACATCGTCACGGTTTGACCTCGGTTCAACCTTAAAACCCTTGAACCTTTCTCTTTTTCGGTTCTTTAAATGGTCCGAGTTTCAAAACCATGATTCCAAACATAAAATGAAATTACAAATGCCTTATTGGATAACAAATTTGACAAAAAAAATAAAAACATATAAGAAATTTAGGGCCTGTTTGGTAACCCTTTTTGAGCAACAATTTTCACATTTCAAACACACTTACACACATTTCCATACACTTCTTCACCCACACGTATATCCAAAACATTCAAAAAATTATAAAAATCTCATCTCATACCAAACAGGCCCTTACAATCTTGAAATCTTTTTCATAGTAAAATATCAATTGTGGTTGGTACAATGGGAGCAAAATTATATATTTAACCCAATTTTTAATAGAAGTAGGTTATAGAATCTTAACTCAATTAATCTCAAGTGGGTAAAATGTCAAATTTCAAACTACGAATATGCAACTTAAATTTTGTCTAAACTACATGTGAGTAAATTATAATTAGCCCATAAGCTAATGACTAAAAAGTAAAATTATATGTAAAAAAAATAAGAAAGTACAAAACTAATTAACTAACTCGTTAAAGTAAAGAATAAATAAAATAAGACCCTAACTTTTAGGTTCACCTGGTTGTGGTTTTGGTCGTGAAATACCATCCTCACATGATGGAATTTGATTGTCTACCTTCCTCTTTCTATACCAACTGATGCAGTAGCCCAAAACCATAGTTGTCAGTATCGTACGATACGCGATACGTATCGTACGATACGCGATACGTATCGTACGATACGTATCGAATCGTGTGTAAAAAGTTCCGTATCGTATCGGCGTATCGTAAGTGCTCATGAATCGTACGATACAGTGTGTGTATCGTATGAATCGTATCGTATCGTAAAATTGTATGTATCGTACGATACATAGAAAAATGCTTTAAAATGAGATTTTTTGTTAAAATTTGTACTTTTATTTGAATCTAACAAGTTGTTAGATTTGTTCTTAACACAAAATTATTAGTTTTCTTAATTTAGCTTACTAAAATAACGGGGGAATGGGCAAAATAAATGTGAAAATGATTTATATATAGTTAGTTAGGCAACGCTTGAAACTATAAGGGAAAGTAGACATCTCGAGTTTTAGAAAATCGAGATCCATTTACATAAATCTCGAGTTTTAGAAACTCGAGTTTCATGCAAAAAAATTTTTAGTTTTATCCCCTCTATAGTGACGTTTTTAAGTCCTATAGTGACGTTTTTAAGCCCTATAGCGGCGTTTTTCTGCAAAAATTTTTCATAACTGTTCAATACCAGGTTCGGGTAGCCCTATAGTGGCGTTTTTATGCCCTATACTGACGTTTAAATCCCTATAGCGGCGTTTTTCTGCTAAATTTTTTTATAACTCCATTTTAAAGTCCTATAGTGACATTTTTAAGCCCTATAGTGACGTTTTCGGAACTCGAGTTTTTAAAACTCGATTTTCTCTTGGATTTTTTTTACAATAAAGCCTTCAAAACTTGATTTTTTTCTTGGAACTCGAGTTTTAGACACTCGAGATGCTAGTTTTCAATATTCTTTTCCAACGTGACAACTAATTAAATTTTTTAATATTTATTGTTATTTAGAAAAAAAATTCCTAAAATAACGTATTCATAAGTTTTTTTCCCCTCGCTCCTACAATTGACTACACAGTACACACTTACCTTTCACTTCAATATTTTAAATTTTAAAAAAAAAATTTATTTTTGTTTTAATTGTTATTGTTATAAGTCCAAGAAACTAGAATGCCAAAAAAATTTATAGAAATGGAAAGAACAAGAAGAGATAGTAAATGTTAATGACGAATAACGATGAAGAAAATTTTAATGAAGAAATAAATTTGCAAAATTATAAATATGATGATAGCGTTGACTTAGATGGGGTTGATTAGGCAATTTGATGAATATGATGAAAATAAATTTTTATTTTTGAGTCATTTGTAATATATTATCACTTTTGAATTTAAGAAATTTTAATGTGTATGTTATGAACACATGCTAGTTTGATTTATTTAGTTAGTTTGTTAAATATTATTACATAAGTGATGAATAAATTAGTCATTAGGTGAACATATTTAAAATTTATAATGAATATATCATTTATATATGTATATTTATAATTTTTTATAAATTTTATTAAGTGTTTGTGTATCTTACGATACACGATACGATACGATATACGATACAAAAAAATTAAAAATCGATTCACGATACGATTCACGATTTGACAACTATGCCCAAAACAACAAGCAGAACTAACCCTCCTACCACTGCCCCCACTATCAGCCCTATCGGTGGCGGTGACGAC
The DNA here is from genome assembly GCF_002906115.3 of Quercus suber. Taxonomy (NCBI): domain Eukaryota; kingdom Viridiplantae; phylum Streptophyta; class Magnoliopsida; order Fagales; family Fagaceae; genus Quercus; species Quercus suber. The sequence goes on from NW_027070471.1 coordinate 128,515, forward strand.
GACCGTGACTGTGACTGTGACTGCGGCGGCGGTATCATATCTGGTGGCAATTCATCTGCATCCTCTTCCGGAGGATGTTCCGGTGACAACGGTGGAGGCGAAAAGGGGCTCGGAAACGACATATCCAGAGGGATTTTACGGTGATGGTTTTTTCTATACTGTACGTACTGATACCGAGTCTGTCTAGGAGTGAGAACTGACCTGACCTAATCTTTCTTTGAAGGAAAGAAAGGAGTAGAATTGAGAGTTGGAGGTAAGAATGACATATCTATAATTAATATATGATTATATGGTTAAGTTGGTGAAGAAAAATTGTGTAGCAGCTGGCAGTCTTGACTTTAATTACTACAATCAATAAACTTGGCCCATGACTACGCAGGGCAAAGCACGATTTCCACATAAACAGGGACCAACTCAGACTTTCACTTGTTCAGAAAAGTATTCTACGCTGTTATGCACTCAGTTCAGACATGAATTTCTCCACTGATGAGCTGAAGGAAACTATTCTTACAGTACGTNAAATCTCGACAGATAGCAGGTGTCGAGGTAGCTATCGAGAGATGTCGAGTTTTAAAAATTCTGCACTTCAACTTGCTTTCTCTTGGACAGACTTGATGACTTCAACACTTGACCTTGAAACATTGTTTCTTGAAGTATTAAAAACACCTAGCACTACCCAATTACAAGCAAAGTGCGTTTTGTCAAAGGATTAGCCAATTTACATAACTAAGTGACATATGTTCTTAAACAAGTTAAAAACATATATGTCCTAACAACAAGAATTTCTCCGCTTTGTTCCAAAAAGTTATTGAGATCAAATTATATGCATCAGACTTTGATTTGGTCAAGCTTGGAGATTCTTCAAATACTACTTGTTCAAATGGTGAGGAAGAGTCGACTGCAATTTCTTTTTCAACCCTTACTTGAAGAAAAAGAAATAAACAACATGACATTTATTGTTTTGTAGAAGGTACAGCTGATTATGAATATATATATTAATTGTCACTTACTCTATTAAATTTCATTACTTCTTTAAGTCTACACAATAGCACCAAATTAATATATTTCATTATTTACATCATGAACATGACATTTATTGTTTTGTCAAAAAAAAAAAAAAAAATCTGCACTATATGATATCAATCTTCATTAGCTGGAAACAAAATTTATTCCCCTTCTGCTATGTGTGCAAGGTTGGTTATGAAAAATTAGATAGTAGAGTGTATAAATGTATTTTGCACGTTTTTTGCTAAAACGTTTGTAATAAATGACGAACATTGCAGGAAAAAAAAACATTTCAATTCTAGCAAAACAAAAGACCTACAAATCTATCAACAATCAGCAAATAGAAGTACCAGAAACCTCAGCCATAAATTCTTCATTTTACTTCTCCTATAACTTATGCTATTTTAAAAGAAAAGAAGGAAATAGCCAAATGCTTCGCAATCGTCACAAGTAAACTACACCAAAAGCAACAAAGGAGAGAAAAAAATGACTAAGTGCTTTTATATATATAATTTTAATGTTAATCTGATTTTATACTACTATTAGAGTTTATGCATTACAGTTTGCAAATTGGTTGATTTGGACAGACTTAAATTCTAATATGCTACTATTAGAATTTATAATTTATTTATACCACTATA